>NW_028156298.1:0-92486 GCF_964263955.1 Coregonus lavaretus
TTTACATTTACATTTTAGTCATTTAGCAGACGCTCTTATCCAGAGCGACTTACAGGAGCAATTAGGGTTAAGTGCCTTGCTCAAGGGCACATTTACGTCATTTAGCAGACGCTCTAGTCCAGAGCGACTCACAAATTGATGCATTCACCCTATAGCCAGTGGGATAACCACTTTACAAAAAAAAATTTTTTTGGGGGGGGGGGGGGGGGTAGAAGGATTACTTTATCCTATCCCAGGTATTCCTTAAAGAGGTGGGGTTTCAAATGTCTCCGGAAGGTGGTGAGTGACTCCGTTGTGGGGTGGGGGGGGTTGGGGGGGGGGGGGGGGATAGAAGGATTACTTTATCCTATCCCAGGTATTCCTTAAAGAGGTGGGGTTTCAAATGTCTCCGGAAGGTGGTGAGTGACTCCGCTGTGGGGTGGGGGTGGGTGGGGGGGGGGGGGGGGTAGAAGGATTACTTTATCCTATCCCAGGTATTCCTTAAAGAGGTGGGGTTTCAAATGTCTCCGGAAGGTGGTGAGCGACTCCGCTGTGTGTGTGGTGGGGGGGGGGGGGGGGGGGGGGTAGAAGGATTACTTTATCCTATCCCAGGTATTCCTTAAAGAGGTGGGGTTTCAAATGTCTCCGGAAGGTGGTGAGCGACTCCGCTGTGTGTGTGTGGGGGGGGGGGGGGGGGGGGGGGGTAGAAGGATTACTTTATCCTATCCCAGGTATTCCTTAAAGAGGTGGGGTTTCAAATGTCTCCGGAAGGTGGTGAGCGACTCCGCTGTGTGTGTGTGGGGGGGGGGGGGGGGGGGGGGGGGGGGGGGGGGGGGGGGTAGAAGGATTACTTTATCCTATCCCAGGTATTCCTTAAAGAGGTGGGGTTTCAAATGTCTCCGGAAGGTGGTGAGCGACTCCGCTGTGTGTGTGGTGGGGGGGGGGGGGGGGGGGGGGTAGAAGGATTACTTTATCCTATCCCAGGTATTCCTTAAAGAGGTGGGGTTTCAAATGTCTCCGGAAGGTGGTGAGCGACTCCGCTGTGTGTGTGTGGGGGGGGGGGGGGGGGGGGGGGGGGTAGAAGGATTGCTTTATCCTATCCCAGGTATTCCTTAAAGAGGTGGGGTTTCAAATGTCTCCGGAAGGTGGTGAGTGACTCCGCTGTCCTGGCGTCGTGAGGGAGCTTGTTCCACCATTGGGGTGCCAGAGCAGCGAACAGTTTTGACTGGGCTGAGCGGGGAACTATGCTTCCGCAGAGGAAGGGGAGCCAGCAGGCCAGAGGTGGATGAACGCAATGCCCTCGTTTGGGTGTAGGGACTGATCAGAGCCCGAAGGTACAGAGGTGCCGTTCCCCTCGCTGCTCCAAAGGCAAGCACCATGGTCTTGTAACGGATGCGAGCTTCAACTGGAAGCCAGTGGAGTGTGCGGAGGAGGGGGGTGACGTGAGAGAACTTGGGAAGGTTGAACACCAGACGGGCTGCGGCATTCTGGATGAGTTGTAGGGGTTTAATGGCACATGCAGGGAGGCCAGCCAACAGCGAGTTGCAGTAATCCAGACGGGAGATGACAAGTGCCTGGATTAGGACCTGTGCCGCTTCCTGTGTAAGGCAGGGTAGTACTCTCCGAATGTTGTAGAGCATGAACCTGCAGGAGCGGGTCACCGCCTTGATGTTAGCGGAGAACGACAGGGTGTTGTCCAGGGTCACGCCAAGGCTCTTCGCACTCTGGGAGGAGGACACAACGGAGTTGTCAACCGTGATGGCGAGATCATGGAACGGGCAGTCCTTCCCCGGGAGGAAGAGCAGCTCCGTCTTGCCAGGGTTCAGCTTGAGGTGGTGATCCGTCATCCATACTGATATGTCTGCCAGACATGCAGAGATGCGATTCGCCACCTGGTTATCAGAAGGGGGAAAGGAGAAGATTAGTTGTGTATCGTCAGCGTAGCAATGATAGTAGAGGCCGTGTGAGGATATGACAGAGCCAAGTGACTTGGTGTATAGGGAGAAAAGGAGAGGGCCTAGAACTGAGCCCTGGGGGACACCAGTGGTGAGAGCACGTGGTGCGGAGACAGCTTCTCGCCACGCCACTTGGTAGGAGCGACCGGTCAGGTAGGACGCAATCCAGGAGTGAGCCGCGCCGGAGATGCCCAGCTCGGAGAGGGTGGAGAGGAGGATCTGATGGTTCACAGTATCAAAGGCAGCAGACAGGTCTAGAAGGACAAGAGCAGAGGAGAGAGAGTTAGCTTTAGCAGTGCAGAGAGTCTCCGTGACACAGAGAAGAGCAGTCTCAGTTGAATGACCAGTCCTGAAACCTGATTGGTTTGGATCAAGAAGGTCATTCTGAGAGAGATAGCAAGAGAGTTGGCTAAAGACGGCACGCTCAATAGTTTTGGAAAGAAAAGAAAGAAGGGATACTGGTCTGTAGTTGTTGACATCAATGGGGTCGAGTGTTGGTTTTTTGAGAAGAGGGGCAACTCTCGCTCTCTTGAAGACGGAAGGGACATGGCCAGCGGTCAAGGATGAGTTGATCAGCGAGGTGAGGTAGGGGAGAAGGTCACCGGAGATGGTCTGGAGAAGGGAGGAGGGGATGGGGTCAAGCGGGCAGGTTGTTGGGCGGCCTGCAGTCACAAGTCGCAGGATTTTATCTGGAGAGAGAGGGGAGAAAGAAGTCAAAGCATAGGGTAGGGCAGTGTGAGCAGGACCAGCAGTGTCATTAGACTTAACAAACGAGGATCGGATGTCGTCAACCTTCTTTTCAAAGTGGTTGACGAAGTCATCCACAGAGAGAGAGGAGGGGGGGGGGGGGGGGGATTCAGCAGGGAGGAAAATGTGGCAAAGAGCTTCCTAGGGTTAGAGGCAGATGCTTGGAATTTAGAGTGGTAGAAGGTGGCCTTAGCAGCAGAAACAGATGAAGAAAATGTAGAGAGGAGGGAGTGAAAAGATGCCAGGTCGGCAGGGAGTTTAGTTTTCTTCCATTTCCGCTCCGCTGCCCGGAGCTCTGTTCTGTGAGCTCGCAATGAGTCATCAAGCCACGGAGCTGGAGGGGAGGACCGAGCCGGCCGGAAGGATAGGGGACACAGAGAGTCAAAGGATGCAGAAAGGGAGGAGAGGAGGGTTGAGGAGGCAGAATCAGGAGATTGGAGGGAGAAGGATTGAGCAGAGGGAAGAGATGATAGGATGGAAGAGGAGAGAGTAGTGGGAGAGAGAGAGCGAAGGTTGCGGCGGCGCATTACCATCTGTGTAGGGGCAGAGTAAGTAGTGTGGGAGGAGAGCGAGAGAGAAAAGGAAACAAAGTAGTGGTCGGAGACATGGAGGGGAGTTGCAGTGAGATTAGTAGAGGAGCAGCATCTAGTGAAGATGAGGTCAAGCGTATTGCCTGCCTTGTGAGTAGGGGGGGACGGTGAGAGGGTGAGGTCAAAAGAGGAGAGGAGTGGAAAGAAGGAGGCAGAGAGAAATGAGTCAAATGTGGACATAGGGAGGTTGAAATCCCCCAAAACTGTGAGGGGTGAGCCATCCTCAGGAAAGGAACTTATCAAGGCGTCAAGCTCATTGATGAACTCTCCAAGGGAACCTGGAGGGCGATAGATGACAAGGATATTAAGCTTAAATGGGCTAGTGACTGTGACAGCATGGAATTCAAATGAGGAGATAGACAGATGGGTTAGGGGAAAAATTGAGAATGTCCACTTGGGAGAGATGAGGATTCCTGTACCACCACCCCTCTGACCAGATGCTCTCGGGGTATGCGAGAACACATGGTCAGACGAGGAGAGAGCAGTAGGAGTAGCAGTGTTTTCAGTGGTGATCCATGTTTCCGTCAGCGCCAGGAAGTCGAGGGACTGGAGGTTGGCATAGGCTGGGATGAAGTCAGCTTTGTTGGCAGCAGAACGGCAGTTCCAGAGGCTGCCTGCGACCTGGAACTCCAGGTGTGGGGTGCGTGCAGGGACCACCAGGTTAGAGAGGCAGCAGCCACGCGGTGTGGTGCGTTTGTGTAGCCTGTGCAGAGAGGAGAGAACAGGGATAGGCAGAGGCATAGTTGACAGGCTGTAGCAAATGGCTACAAAAATGCAGAGGAGATCGGAATGAAATTAGCTAAGCATCTGGGAGAGTAGAGAGCAGGGCCTCCCTCACCAAAAACTTCTACCTCAGAAACTAAAATTGTTTCACTGAACCACCCGAACAAAAACTCTCCCAACTTCCACCTTTAGAAATCAGAATTGTTGTGAACCACAGCGGTTCAATGTTTAAAGGAATAGACTCAACCCACTTTATTCAGCTAGCTAACTATGACACCATAACTAACTAGCATGCTAGCATCCAATAACAATAACACACAGTTTAGCACCAACACTTGGTCACAACAAACCACCAATATTGTGTTAACTAGCTAACTAGCATGCTAGCATCCAGTAACACACAGTTTAGCACCAACACTTGGTCACAACAAACCACCAATAGTGTGATAACACACTAAACAGATCATTCGTGTCTGTGCCAAGTTCCTTTCATGACGCAGCAATGATTAAACGTTGGCTAGCTAGGACAAGTATATTGTATTTAGCTACTACAGTACAGTTAGCTGGTCGTGTTGGGTAGCTAGCAATGGCCACTGTGTTGATTTTGTTTGAAGAACGGCTAGCTAGCTAGCTTCGTGCTACACCCGGCACACAATGGCTACTGCGTTGACTCTGACTCTGTTCGAAAAACGGCTAGTTAGCTCGCTTCGTGCTACAGCCGGCACGGCCGAAGACACTGCCAAGACACACCAATAGTGTGTTAACACACTAAACAGATCATTCGTGTCTGTGTCAAGTTCCTTTCATGACGCAGCAATGATTAAACGTTGGCTAGCTAGGACAAGTATATTGTATTTAGCTACTACAGTACAGTTAGCTGGTCGTGTTGGGTAGCTAGCAATGGCCACTGTGTTGACTTTGTTTGAAGAACGGCTAGCTAGCTAGCTTCGTGCTACACCCGGCACACAATGGCTACTGTGTTGACTCTGACTCTGTTCGAAAAACGGCTAGTTAGCTCGCCAAGAGTGTGTTAGCACACTAAACAGATAATTCATGTCCGTGTCTAGTTCCTTTCATAGCGCATAGCGCAGCAAAAATTAAACGTTGGCTAGCAGCACATTAACATTGGAAACAGCTCTCCACCGTTGCTAAACGTTACCAGTAGCTACCCGCTAGCTAGCTAGCCTCGTGCTTCGATACTAACCTACAATTACCTACGGAAACCTACAATAACAACAATACTAACCTACAATAACTACAATACCTAACTACAACTAACTACCTACCTACGATCTAATACATGGTTAAGCTTTACTCAACACCATATGAGAAGCTTACCTCCTGCTTACCTCCTGCTAGAGAAAAACACAACCTCTCCCGATGGTGTCAATGGAACGAGTGGATAAGCCGGGTACTCAGGTCATTGCACAGGTCATTACTTAATGTGGCTCCTTATCTCACCAGATGCTCTCATCAAACGATCTGCCATAAACACATTTATCACAGCATTTAGTCCTCTGTGTTCCATGAATCATAACCATCATGGTGTCATGATCACCCCACACATTCTCAGTTATTACAACCGCCCATTTGTTATCTATAGACTATTGACTTGACTAGTGACTTGTCTGTCTGCAAAGGCACAGCTGTTTTGAAGATTACAGATGACCCTCAGATGACCCTGTCTGTGAAGGTTCTGTAGTGGTCTGGTCTTGCTCTGGCCTGTGCCAATGGCCAGGGGGAGAGATGGACAGACTGGCAGACAGACGGGCAGACAGACGGACAGACTGGCAGACAAATAGACAGACAAACAGACATACAGACAGACAGACAGACAGACATACTGGCAGACTCTGCTATCTGACTGACTGACTCTCTGATACCTGACTGCCTGGCTCTCTGATACCTGATTGACTGACTCTCTGATATCTGATTGACTGACTCTCTGCTATCTGACTGACTGACTCTCTGATACCTGACTGCCTGGCTCTCTGATACCTGATTGACTGACTCTCTGCTATCTGATTGTCTGACTCTCTGATATCTGATTGTCTGACTCTCTGATATCTGACTGACTGACTCTCTGATATCTGATTGACTGACTCTCTGATATCTGACTGACTGACTCTCTGATATCTGATTGACTGACTCTCTGATATCTGACTGACTGACTCTGTGCTGTCTGTCTGCCTGCCTGCATGACTGAGTGACTGACTGACCCCTGAACCGTGTTTAATATCCTGCTCTAATTGGTCTGAATCTGTCTGCCGGTGGTCGTGTAACCAATCAGTTAATTCACCCTGCGCCCTCCTGCGCTATGCACAGGATCGCTTCATCTGCATCACTTATTAAAGTGTTTTATCACAGATTTGACAAGGTGTGTATGTTTTATCACAGATTTGACATGGTGTGTGTTTTATCACAGATTTAACAAGGTGTGTGTGTGTTTTATCACAGATTTGACAAGGTGTGTGTGTTTTATCACAAATTTGACAAGGTGTGTGTGTTTTATCACAGATTTGACAAGGTGTGTGTGTTTTAGGACGGTGTCCACACTTCATGCCCTGGTGGTGGGGCTCTTTTGCCTCTACATCCTGCTGTTTGACGACGCCGTCAATGAAGACCCTGTCTGGTGAGAACTCTGTCGCTTTGTCGTAGTGCGTGATGGTAGCACGGTGCTGTGTACGTACTGTATGAACCGTGTTGTAATGTGTTGAACGTTTTCCGGTCTTTTTCCTGCCAACAGGGGAGATCCCACACTTGTGAAGATAAATGTTGGCATGACAACAGGCTACCTCATATCTGGTGAGAACTCACTGACACACTTTAGTCACACGCACACTTCCTCGTTCACTACAGGCCATCTTGGACATCTTTAGCCACACTTTCGGCAACGTCGACCATTTTCAGTTTCGTTCTGTTCTTTTGGGCTGTACCAGGAAAATTGTTGTTGTTTGCGTTGCATTTATAAACACAGCTTTTTGTTCACCTGCTGCAATATGTTCTCAGTTAACCCCTGTGTTGCTCTTTTCATTTGTGTTCCAGATCTGCTGTTAATATTTTACTATTGGAAGGCGATAGGTGACAAGTTTTTTGTCATTCACCACCTAGCAGCGCTGTATGCTTACTACTATGTACTGGTGAGTTCCCCACTGTCTAATAGCAGAATGAGCAGGTGGTCCTCTGTAGCTCAACTGGTAGAGCACGGCGCTTGTAACGCCAAGGTAGTGGGTTCGATCCCCGGGACCACCCATACACAAAAAATGTATGCACGCATGACTGTAAGTCGCTTTGGATAAAAGCGTCTGCTAAATGGCATATTATATTATTATTATATTATGGGAAAGATACAGCTAAAGGTGAACAGCTGTGTGTTGGTGATGGCAGGAGCAGGGAGGGTGAGTGAGTGTCATGCTGTGTGTTGGTGATGGCAGGAGCAGGGAGGGTGAGTGAGTGTCATGCAGTGTGATGGTGATGGCAGGAGCAGGGAGGGTGAGTGAGTGTCATGCTGTGTGTTGGTGATGGTAGGAGCAGGGAGGGTGAGTGAGTGTCATGCAGTGTGATGGTGATGGCAGGAGCTGGGAGGGTGAGTGAGTGTCATGCTGTGCGATGGTGATGGCAGGAGCAGGGAGGGTGAGTGAGTGTCATGCTGTGCGATGGTGATGGCAGGAGCAGGGAGGGTGAATGAGTGTCATGCTGTGTGATGGTGATGGCAGGAGCTGGGAGGGTGAGTGAGTGTCATGCTGTGCGATGGTGATGGCAGGAGCAGGGAGGGTGAGTGAGTGTCATGCGGTGTGATGGCAGGAGCAGGGAGGGTGAATGAGTGCTAACAAGCTAACATAGCTTTGCTCCTGTTAGCTCCGCTAGAACTCTGCAAGTGAGAACATGTGACGTTAACCCTGCCGGCACTAATTTCACATGTTCTTCTAATGCCTCTCATTAGCTAGTCCTCAGCTGTTGAAAAGACAAGCAGGAAATCAGTTAGAATTGTATGAGGCCATACTCTACTGTAGGCTTGGTTTTAGGAGACTGTGTTCAGTCGCACACGCAGAAGCAGGACTCCTGACTCCTCATCAGATTAGATGTTGTGTTGTCAAGCTTTTGGGAGTTGCTTGTTGATTGTCTCTAGTGTGAAAAAGGTTATGGTTAATGATACAATAATTATGTGTTATTTTGTGGTTAGGATGATCGTTAGCGACAGTTTGGATTGAAAGAACATTGATAGATTTGATATAGTTGAGTTTCAGCTATGACCATGCTTCATCAGCACTGTCTTGTCAAGCAACTTGTCCTGTTTGACTGAACAGTGACACAGAAGCTGGTTATAACCACTATAACCACTGTTTATAATGCGGAAACAGGTTGTAAGCTGGTTATAACCACTATAACCACTGGTTATAATGCGGAAACAGGTTGTAAGCTGGTTATAACCACTATAACCACTGGTTATAGTGCTGAAACAGGTTGTAAGCTGGTTATAACCACTATAACCACTGGTTATAATGCTAAAACCGGTTGTAAGCTGGTTATAACCACTATAACCACTGGTTATAATGCTGGAACAGGTTGTAAGCCCAGTCATCCAGGACACTGCTGTTCACCCTTGGTCTGTAGTCTTCCAGGTCACCTGGTTCTATAGCTCATGATTATGGCTATGATGACAGTGTTGGTATTTTTCTGCATGGAATGCTCAGTGATGGAAGTGAAGTGGCCGACACCCTCCTTACCCTTCCTTTCCTCATCACCTTCCCATTAAAAGTCCTGCTTTTCTTTCACTGACCCCTCAGGCTTGTTGGGCTGAGCTGCGCATGCCTCCATTTCTCCTGACTTCCCCAGTGTTTGTGGAGGGGGTCTCCAACAGTACTGTGTGTGCATGCCAAAAACAGCGTACTTACTACCTCCTACTGTTCTGTCTCCTTCCTCTCCCACTCTCCACCTCTGCCCCACTATTTCCAGAGCTTCTTCTCCCTTGTCTGTTCTGGCAGAGGGCCCTTGAGAGCGACTGAACTGTTAATGATGACACTTTGCCATGTGTGATGCTTGAATGCGTCATTCGTCTATGAATGTGTGCTCACTATAATGCCCCACGGTAGCTCTGTGAGGGCTTTCCTTCTAGCTCTGTGAGGGCTTGCCTTCTAGCTCTGTGAGGGTTTGCCTTCTAGCTCTGTGAGGGCTTTCCTTCTAGCTCTGTGAGGGCTTGCCTTCTAGCTCTGTGAGGGCTTTCCTTCTAGCTCTGTGAGGGCTTTCCTTCTAGCTCTGTGAGGGCTTGCCTTCTAGCTCTGTGAGGGTTTGCCTTCTAGCTCTGTGAGGGCTTTCCTACTAGCTCTGTGAGGGTTTGCCTTCTAGCTCTGTGAGGGCTTTCCTACTAGCTCTGTGAGGGCTTTCCTTCTAGCTCTGTGAGGGCTTGCCTTCTAGCTCTGTGAGGGCTTTCCTTCTAGCTCTGTGAGGGCTTTCCTACTAGCTCTGTGAGGGCTTGCCTTCTAGCTCTGTGAGGGCTTTCCTACTAGCTCTGTGAGGGCTTGCCTTCTAGCTCTGTGAGGGCTTTCCTACTAGCTCTGTGAGGGTTTGCCTTCTGTTTTAAGAAAGGCAAAGAAAAGGCCTTGGTTCAGGCCAACCCAAATCCTTCAACCTTTTTACAATAATTATCCCTTAGCATTGTATGCAAATTGTATTCTTACCCAACTGAATTAAATTAAGACACTTGAAGGAAAGTAATGTACAGAATATGCATTGTAAAAATAACCCTATCGGAGGTGCAATGCTTTCCTGATGTAAATGTTTTTTTTTTTTTTACCTTTCTTCCTAGAGACAGAAAGTCCATTATGTTAAAGCAGCAGAGCAAAATGGATGCTGTTGTTGAAAACTGCAATAAGCACACTACTTCTACTACTTAAGATAATTGACCGTGTGGTTAAATTGTCTTGCTGCTACAACTGATTGGTGATCATAAGAACAGATGGCACAGTGGTTTAGGCCGTACTCTCACTGGACATTCATGACTGCTTAGTATGGTCAACATAAAGCACTCTGTCAACATAAAGCCCTCGTTAGCTAACATCTGACTTAATTCATAACTTACTAATTGATTGACTACTTTTTTGTGTGATTTGGTATCAAAGCTGGTATATGTGAGTATGTTGTTAATTCGGTGACTAGGCATAGTATTAGTTAAACCAGCTGGTATATGCAGATTGTGTTATGTTGTTATGATGTCATACTAGATCATTGGGAAAACAATCAGGCTATACTCAGAACTTGTGTTCGGATAGCTAGCTAAACAAGCAGATGAATTCAGAGGCTAATATTTGATTGCTGTTTGAGTTCTAAAACTCATGCTAAACTATCAACCGAGTGGCGCAGTGGTCTAAGGCACTGCATCGCAGTGCTAGCTGTGCCACTAGAGATCCTGGTTCGAATCCAGGCTCTGCTGTAGCCGGCCGCGACCGGGAGACCAATGGGGCGGCGCACAATTGGTCCAGGGTAGGGGAGGGAATGGCCGGCAGGGAGGTAGCTCAGTTGGTAGAGCATGGCGTTTGCAACGCCAGGGTTGTGGGTTCGATTCCCACGGGGGGCCAGTATGAAAATAAAAAAGAATGATGTATGCAACTGTAAGTCGCTCTGGATAAGAGCGTCTGCTAAATGACGTAAATGTAATGTAAATGTTGTTGCACCTTTTTTCTTGTTGTTGTTGCTTCTAACTATAGCTGCACCTTTTTTCCCCCTAATCTATCTTTATCCTTCGCTAATATGATTTCTTAAAATAATATAATATATAATAATAATAATATCGTCCCACAATTACCAGCAAAACATTCAAGCAAAAAAACTACCAAAATTCCAAATTCAAACCTTTCAGACCAGGCCTGACTCCTCTGGACTGAATCATTCCTGTCTCGTCTGTTGCCATTGCTGTTGCGCTACACTGAGCAGATCTGACCCATCTGTCCGGTAACAGTATAGACTTACCAGTATCTAGAGGTGTTAGCATAGAGACGCTGGGAAAGTTCATATCCTCTCGGGTGTAGACGAAGCAGATATGTTCTGTCCTGTATGTCCATATCTTGAGAGTGAGTACATGCCATTTATTAACTTTTGTTATGAGGTAAGTTTCCCCTTTTGGTGTGTGCTATTTGGATAATCTTACCCTGTGTTAGGCCTGAAAAAAAGGATATATGATGAGAGAGAGAGAGAGCGAGAGAGCGAGAGAGAGCCTTAACTGCTGCTCATGTGAGGCTATTAATAGCCTATATGTCTGATGCAGTACCTTCCTATAACAGCATTTGAATATACGCTAAGCATGGCTCTTATACGGTGCATTCGGAAACTATTCAGACCCCATGACTTTTTCCACATTTTGTTACGTTACAGCCTTATTCCCTAAAATGGATTAAATAAATAAAAATCCCCATCAATCTACACACAACACCCCATAATGACAAAGCAAAAACAGGTGTTTAGACATTTTTGCAAATTGATTTAAAAAAAAAACGGAAATATAACATTTACATAAGTATTCAGACCCTTTACTCAGTACTTTGTTCAAACACATTTGGCAGCTATTACAGCCTCGTATCTTAATAATAATAATAATAATAATAATAATAAAATGCCATTTAGCAGACGCTTTTATCCAAAGCGGCTTACAGTCATGCGTGCATACATTTTTACGTATCTTCTTGGGTAAGACACTACAAGCTTGGCACACCTGTATTTGGGGAGATTCTCCCATTCTTCTCTGCAGAACCTCTTAAGCTCTGTCGGGTTGGATGGGGAGCGTTGCTGCACAGCTATTTTCAGGTCTCTCCAGAGATGTTTGATCGGATTCAAGTCCGGGTTCTGGTTGGGCCACTCAAGGACATTCAGAGACTTGTCCCGAAGCCACTCCTGCATTGTCTTGGCTGTGTGCTTAGGGTTGTTGTTCTGTTGGAAGGTGAACCTTCACCCCAGTCTGAGGTCCTGAGCGCTCTGGAGAAGGTTTTCATCAAGGATCTCTCTGTACTTTGTTCCGTTCATCTTTCCCTCGATCCTGACTAGTCTCCAAGTCCCTGAAAAACATCCCCACAGCATGATGCTGCCACCACCATGCTTCACCATAGGGATGGTGCCAGGTTTCCTCCAGACGTGACGCTTGGCATTTAGACAAAAAAGTTCAATCTTGGTTTCATCAGACTAGAGAATCTTGTTTCTCATGGTCTGAGAGTCTTTAGGTGCCTTTTGGCAAACTCCAAGCAGGCTGTCATGTGCCTTTTACTGAGGAGTGACTTCCGTCTGTCCACTCTACCATAAAGGTCTGATTGGTGGAGTGCTGCAGAGATGGTTGTCCTTCTGGAAGGTTCTCCCATCTCCACAGAGGAACTCTGGAGCTCTGTCAGAGTGACCATTGGGTTCTTGGTCACCTCCCTAACCAAGGCCCTTCTCCCCCGATTGCTCAGTTTGGCCGGGCAGCCAGCTCTAGGAGAGTCTTGGTGATTCCAAACTTATTCCATTTAAGAATGATGGAGGCCACTGTGTTCTTGGGGACCTTTAATGCTGCAGAAATGTGTTGGTACCCTTCCCCAGATCTGTGCCTTGACCCAATCCTGTCTCGGAGCTCTACGGAGAATTCCTTTGACCTCATGATTTGGGTTTTGCTCTGACATGCACTGTCAACTGTGTGACCTTATATAGACAGGTGTGTGCCTTTTCTAAATCATGTCCAATCAATTGAATTTACCATGATGATCAATGGAAACAGGATGCACCTGAGCTCAATTTCGAGTCTCATAGCAAAGGGTCTGAATACTTATGTAAATAAGGTATTTCTGTTTTTTGTTTTTTATAAATTTGCAAAAATGTCTAAACCTGTTTTCGCTTTGTCATTATGGGGTATTTGTGTGTAGATTGATGAGGGGGAAAAATACTATTTAATCCATCTTAGAATAAGGCAGCAACGTAACAAAAATGTGGAAAAAGTCAAGGGGTCTGAATACTTTCCGAATGCACTGTATTGGCTAATCATTGCTCATTTGGCTAACGGCTGAATGTCTACTCATTAAACCCTGGCTGTACGTGCACACTGTGTTGTTAGCAGTGGCGCTATCCTATTTACTTTTTGTATTGTAATTTAGCTGTTTCACCGCCGACAGCCTTTTCAACTTCCCGTGGTCTTTCGGTACTGAAGCCTCATAGCTGTAGTCGAGGCTGTCATCTCAACTATACCCTCAATCATACGAATGGGTTTATTAGGGTCTACTGGAGAAAAGCCTTCAGAATGTAGCTGATTCTCCTGAGGGATGAGGCTTTTCTGTTTGATCTGAAAAATAGGAAGCAGAGCCGACCTATATTCAGAAAGGGATTTCAATTATTTAATTTTAGATCTGAAAATGTCTCCTTAATCTCAGTTTTGGTTCAGCACGATGATGTCTGATAGATCAAAAGGTATTTTCACCATTTTAATTCCAGGTACAGTATATAATACTACGTCTGTTTAACTTTTTTCCTGCTTGTTATTGCTGTTGGAAAATACATTTATTTTTGTATCTGAATATTGAGTGATCATGAAATTGATGTTGATGGGCTAAAAAGTGAAGTATGGTAAAAGTGAGATAATTAACTTGTTTCCCCCCCCCCCAAAAAAAAGTATTAATTATCACACGCCTTGTGTTCTTTTAATATATTTCTGGGCACAAACGGGTGTGATTACCTCACTTTAACCATACTGATGTGATGTTTGATCAAACGAAAGCATTTTGGGTCCCTTTTTCATTGTTTCTCTCTCCGTTTTCTTCTTTTCACCTTGTTCCTCCAGAGACAAGGAATGTTGCCTTATTTTGCTAACTTCCGTCTGCTTGCCGAGTTCTCCACGCCGTGTGTGAACCAGCGGTAGGTAGCAGATGTACTGTATACAAACACATGTAATATGTCTATGGTAGGTACCCAGCCACACTGAGGCCTGAGCCTGGACAGGGCAGTGACACTCAGAGACCCTGCAAAGCAGCTGCTGAAGAAATAAACCCTGTTAACCCTCATACTGCCAACATATTTTACATACATTAATTACCAACTGGGGTCATTTTGACCCCAAGAAGAAACTATTGGAAAAAGCAACACTCCTAGCAAACTATCAACTTAATTCTTATCAAAACATCCATAAAAATGTAAATAATGTTCTGAAATAAAAAGTAACCAAACAGACTGTTCTTTTACCAAAATTACAGTTCATTAGCATATTCTGTAAAAACGAAAATATACATTTTTCCCTTAACCAATGTGTAGCTTTTTTCCAAAGTACAATCCACATAAGTACAAAAACACAGATGTACCGTCATTTGATTGTAGTAACATTTAAAATTTTTGAATTTTTGAAATAATTACAAATGTTGTCATATTTATGCAGTAAAAACAACTGCCATTTAAAGGGGCGGGACACCAACATTTGAAATATACTTAATTTTATTAACAAAAAAGTAATTTGTCAATTCATCTTGAGAGACAATGTCCAACAATATGGCTTAGTTGTATTTATTTACTTACCCCAAAGCCAGTATTATCATCGCTGCTAGTGAAACAATGGGAGTTGTAGGGCCTATGGCAGGATGCTTAAAAAAGCCTCAATCCTAATTTCAAACCAAATGCTATAGAACCCAAATATCGTAACAAGTTGCACATATAGAATATTGGAGGATATTGTAGGAATTCTGGTATTTATATAACATTTCCCGTAAAATAAAAAATGTTCAGAGAATACACACCAATAAAGCACTATGTGTCCATTCAGAGGGTAGCTGTATACCACTGAATTACTTTTACAGTGGCTTGCGAAAGTATTCACCCCCCTTGGCATTTTTCCTATTTTGTTGCCTTACAACTTGGAATTAAAATGGATTTTTTGGGGGGGTTGTATAATTTGATTTAGACAACATGCCTACCACTTTGAAGATGCAAAATATTTTTTGTGTGTGAAGCAAACAAGAAATAAGACAAAAAAACAGAAAACTTGAGCGTTCATAACTATTCACCCCCCCAAAGTCAATACTTTGTAGATCCACCTTTTGCAGCATTTACAGCTGCAAGTCTCTTGGGGGGTATGTCTCTATAAGCTTGGCACATCTAGCCACTGGGATTTTTTCCCATTCTTCAAGGCAAAACTGCTCCAGCTCCTTCAAGTTGGATGGGTTCCGCTGGTGTACAGCAATCTTTAAGTCATACCACAGATTCTCAATGGATTGAGGTCTGGGCTTTTCAAGACATTTAAATGTTTCCCCTTAAACCACTCAAGTGTTGCTTTAGCAGTATGCTGAGGGTCATTGTCTGTTGGAAGGTGAACCTCCGTCCCAGTCTCAAATCTCTGGAAGACTGAAACAGGTTTCCCTCAAGAATTTCCCTGTATTTAGCACCATCCATCATTCCTTCAATTCTGACCAGTTTCCCAGTCCTTGCCGATGAAAAACATCCCCACAGCATGATGCTGCCACCACCATGCTTCACCTTGGGGATGGTGTTCTCGGGGTGATGAGAGGTGTTGGGTTTACGCCAGACATAGCGTTTTCCTTGATGGCCAAAAAGCTCAATTTTAGTCTCATCTGACCAGAGTACCTTCTTCCATATGTTTGGGGAGTCTCCCACATAGCTTTTGGCGAACACCAAACGTGTTTGCTTATTTTTTTCTTTAAGCAATGGCTTTTTTCTGGCCACTCCTCCGTAAAGCCCAGCTCTGTGGAGTGTACGGCTTAAAGTGGTCCTATGGAGAGATACTCCAATCTCCACTGTGGAGCTTTGCAGCTCCTTCAGGGTTATCTTTGGTCTCTTTGTTGCCTCTCCGATTAATGCCCCCCTTGCCTGGTCTGTGATTTTTGGTGGGCGGCCCTCTCTTGGCAGGTTTGTTGTGGTGCCATATTCTTTCAATTTTTTAATAATGGATTTAATGGTGCTCCGTGGGATGTTAAAAGTTTCTGATATTTTTTTATAACCCAACCCTGATCTGTACTTCTCCACAACTTTGTCCTGTTTGGAGAGCTCCTTGGTCTTCATGTTGCCGCTTTCTTGGTGGTGCCCCTTGCTTAGTGGTGTTGCAGACTCTGGGGCCTTTCAGAACAGGTGTATATATACTGAGATCATGTGACACTTAGATTGCACACAGGTCACTTAGATTGCACACAGGTGGACTTTATTTAACTAATTATGTGACTTCTGAAGGTAATTGGTTGCACCAGATCTTATTTAGGGGCTTTTTATAATTTTTTTAAACAAGTTATTTTTTTCATTTCACTTCACCAATTTGGACTATTTTGTGTATGTCCATTACATGAAATCTAAATTAAAAACCATTTAAATTACAGGTTGTAATGCAACAAAATAGGAAAAACGCCAAGGGGGATGAATACTTTTGCAAGGCACTGTATGAGCTGTTTTGACTGCAACTAAGCATATATGTAAGGTCATTTAGATTTTGTACACGGTCACACCTAGTGATAACCAGGTATAACCATAGACGAGTGCATAAGGTGATCCATCTCTGCAGGTGGTCTGTCTATCATGTCAGGATCACTGATAAAGGTATAATATTATGTGTCCAGAGAAACCTGGATTCAAATAGACTTTTTTAGATTTGCCCTAGAATAACTACTTTCGCTGGAATACACACCACGACAGCTGTGTAGATTTACAGCGTATCTGAGTGGTGTTTTGCAGTTCTATCAAGTATTTATACCATTGGCAGACTGTATTCCATTGGCAGATTTTTATATGTACATAAATACGGTAATTTTGGTTTTGTACACAGTCATACGATATGTGGTATAGAAAAGTACATGGGGTCCTGCTATATCTCTGTAGATAATCTGTTTTATCTGGTCAGAATCACTGATACAGGTCCTGCTATATCTCTGTAGATAATCTGTTTTATCTGGTCAGAATCACTGATACAGGTCCTGCTATATCTCTGTAGATAATCTGTTTTATCTGGTCAGAATCACTGATACAGGTCCTGCTATATCTCTGTAGATAATCTGTTTTATCTGGTCAGAATCACTGATACAGGTCCTGCTATATCTCTGTAGATAATCTGTTTTATCTGGTCAGAATCACTGATACAGGTCCTGCTATATCTCTGTAGATAATCTGTTTTATCTGGTCAGAATCACTGATACAGGTCCTGCTATATCTCTGTAGATAATCTGTCTATCTGGTCAGAATCACCCGTGTTTACGATTTTCATATATAGATTTTACTGGAAATGTTTTGTGTTCATGTGTGAAAGATTACCCTTCATCTTGTTTGAATCCTGTTCGGCCCAGAGTCGGGTTGCTCCTCCTTTACATCACTGTACTGACTGTCTTTTCTTTACATCACTGTACTGACTGTGTCTGTCTTTACATCACTGTACTGAACGTCTTTCTTTACATCACTGTACTGACTGTGTCTTTCTTTACAACACTGTACTGACTGTATTTCTTTACAACACTGAATTGACTGTCTTTCTTTACATCACTGTACCAGCTGTGTCTTTCTTTGCATTGTTGTACTGACTGTATTTCTTTACATCACTGTACTGACTGTGTCTTTCTTTACATCACTGTACTGACTGTGTCGTTCTTTACATCACTGTACTGACTGTGTCGTTCTTTACATCACTGTACTGACTGTATTTCTTTACAACACTGTACTGACTGTATTTCTTTACATCACTGTACTGACTGTCTTTCTTTACATCACTGTACTGACTGTCTTTCTTTACATCACTGTACTGACTGTGTCGTTCTTTACATCACTGTACTGACTGTGTCGTTCTTTACATCACTGTACTGACTGTATTTCTTTACAACACTGTACTGACTGTATTTCTTTACATCATTGTACTGACTGTGTCTTTCTTTACATCACTGTACTGAACGTCTTTCTTTACATCACTGTACTGACTGTGTCTTTCTTTACAACACTGTACTGACTGTATTTCTTTACAACACTGTACTGACTGTATTTCTTTACATCACTGTACTGACTGTATTTCTTTACATCACTGTACTGACTGTGTCTTTCTTTACATAACTGTACTGACTGGGTCTTTCTTTACATCACTGTACTGACTGTGTCGTTCTTTACATCACTGTACTGACTGTGTCGTTCTTTACATCACTGTACTGACTCTGTCGTTCTTTACATCACTGTACTGACTGTGTCGTTCTTTACAACACTGTACTGACTGTATTTCTTTACATCACTGTACTGACTGTGTCTTTCTTTACATCACTGTACTGAACGTCTTTCTTTACATCACTGTACTGACTGTGTCTTTCTTTACATCACTGTACTGAACGTCTTTCTTTACATCACTGTACTGACTGTATTTCTTTACATAACTGTACTGACTGGGTCTTTCTTCCAGGTGGTTCTTTGAAGTGTTAGGTTACCCCAAGTCCTCCAGGCCCAACATTGCTAACGGGATGGCTATGGCCCTGGTCTTCTTCCTTGTTCGCATCGCAGTCATGCCTCTCTACTACAGCCGCATGTGGTCCGTGTACGGTACCGAAGCCTTCTACCGCGTCCCGCTGGAAGGCCGCGCTGCCTGGATCATCTCCAGCGTCTCGCTGGATGTCATGAACGTCATGTGGATGCACAAGATCGCCCGCGGCTGCTACAAGGTTATGTGCTCGGCCCGACGGCACAAAGTGGAGACACAAGAGAATGGAAAGACTGACTAAGAAGCAAGAGGATGGTTGATGTAATGGGTAGGGGGGAACCCATTGAACCACTGTCCTCTTTTTAGTGCACAATTGGATTAGTACCTGACTGGGACTGTTTCAGGGTCAATTAAACTCACACCAAATGCCAAGTTTCGCACTGACTGAATTTTATGGTGGTGGACGCAGGACATTTGTAGTTTCCCTTTTGAGATTGGAGCATTGAGCTGGATGTAGGCATAGAGAGAATAACTGGGGCGGTGGTTGGTGAAACTGTTAGCAACACTTTCTGTGCATGGCCAATTTTTTTTCTCTGTGTTTTATCACAAAACAGCATGTCTGGGATGACGTATCAGTTTTTCACCAAGTCAAACGTTTACTGCTTGTTCCAGACTATAGACTCAATGTGTGATGCTCATGTGCTCCCCAAAGTAACCTGAAGCCCCTCACTTCATTTTGCTCTTTTTGATATTCTGGTTGTCTGAATCCCAGAGGTTATATATTTACATTTTGAGGAATTCATTATTGTTCAAATGGGTGAGTACAAATACAATTACAGTTTTTTTAAAACTGTTTTTTTGGGACCCAACCAACCCAAATAACCCAACCAACCCAACCAACCCAAATAACCCAAATAACCCAACCAAGCCAACCAACCCAACCAACCCATGCAGGAAATGTTTTAGTAATGGTCCGTGTCATTAACAAGCTGCTGTCTGCTGAGGCAGGGCAGGGTGTAGCATCTTTCTCTTTAAACCCAAACTGACTGTCTGTCAGAAGACTGGATGAACATCTAGTGCAGAGGAGTGAGTTCAGCTGAAAGACACCTCTCAGGGAGACACTCTGATACAGAGACAGACCCCTGGCTCAAAGAGGACAGACCCCTGGCTCAAAGAAGACAGACCCCTGGTTCAACGAAGACAAACCCCTGGCTCAAAGAGGACAGACCCCTGGCTCAAAGAGGACAGACCCCTGGCTCAAAGAAGACAGACCCCTGGTTCAACGAAGACAGACCCCTGGCTCAAAGAGGACAGACCCCTGGCTCAAAGAGGACAGACCCCTGGCTCAAAGACAGACCCCTGGTTCAAAGAAGACAGACCCCTGGTTCAAAGAAGACAGACCCCTGGTTCAAAGAAGACAGACCCCTGGTTCAACGAAGACAGACCCCTGGTTCAAAGAAGACAGACAGACCCCTGGTTCAAAGAGGACAGACCCCTGGTTCAAAGAGGACAGACCCCTGGTTCAAAGAAGACAGACCCCTGGTTCAAAGAGGACAGACCCCTGGTTCAAAGAAGACAGACCCCTGGTTCAAAGAGGACAGACCCCTGGTTCAAAGAGGACAGACCCCTGGTTCAAAGAGGACAGACCCCTGGTTCAACGAGGACAGACCCCTGGTTCAACGAAGACAAACCCCTGGCTCAAAGAGGACAGACCCCTGGCTCAAAGAAGACAGACCCCTGGTTCAACGAAGACAGACCCCTGGCTCAAAGAGGACAGACCCCTGGCTCAAAGAGGACAGACCCATGGCTCAAAGAAGACAGACCCCTGGTTCAAAGAAGACAGACCCCTGGTTCAAAGAAGACAGATACCTGGTTCAAAGATGACAGACATACCCTTGGTTCAAAGAAGACAGACAAATCCCTGGTTCAAAGAAGACAGACATACCCCTGGTTCAAAGAAGACAGACATACCCCTGGTTCAAAGAAGACAGACATACCCCTGGTTCAAAGAAGACAGACATACCCCTGGTTCAAAGAAGACAGACAAACCCCTGGTTCAAAGAAGACAGACATACCCCTGGTTCAAAGAAGACAGACATACCCCTGGTTCAGACAGACATACCCCTGGTTCAAAGAAGACAGACATACCCCTGGTTCAAAGAAGACAGACAAACCCCTGGCTCAAAGAAGACAGACAAACTCCTGGTTCAAAGAAGACAGACATACACCTGGTTCAAAGAAGACAGAGACCCCTGGTTCAAAGAAGACAGACCCCTGGTTCAAAGAAGACAGATCCCTGGTTCAAAGAAGACAGATCCCTTGTTCAAAGAGGACAGACCCCTGGTTCAAAGAAGATAGACCCCTGGTTCAAAGAGGACAGACCCCTGGTTCAAAGAAGACAGGCCCCTGGTTCAAAGAGGACTGACCCCTGGTTCAAAGAAGACAGACCCCTGGTTCAAAGAAGACAGACGCCTGGTTCAAAGAAGACAGACCCCTGGTTCAAAGAGGACAGACCCCTGGTTCAAAGAAGACTGACCCCTGGTTCAAAGAGGACAGACCCCTGGTTCAAAGAGGACAGGCCCCTGGTTCAAAGAGGACAGGCCCCTGGTTCAAAGAGGACAGACCCCTGATTCAAAGAGGACAGACCCCTGGTTCAAATGGATTAAGGCCTCCTATGGGCCACTCACTCTCTGGGAAAAGTTAAAGTAGGGGAAAAGGGAACGTTAAAGAAGAAATGCATGAATCGATTCCTTACATTTGTCCAGCCGGGTTAGATTTAGGAGGATTTTGATTCTAAATTAATGTTGATATTTTTTGTTTTAATCAAAAATGGGACTGTGCTGATTGTGCGATAGGATATGTCATGCTACTTGCTTGTCTGACAAAAAGGATGTTGAAAGGGAACTTTGAGAATGTGTTAGTTGAAGCGATAGGGAAACGCATCGTGAGAGGTGTCAGCTGGATTCTAACATTCCTCTCAGATTTTATTTACTCTTGACGATATAAGAAATGTGAGCTTTTTGTCCTCAACATTTAAATAATTAATTAGAGTTTAAATACCATAATCACATAACATGCACAGTGAGGGAAAAAAGTATTTGATCCCCTGCTGATTTTGTATGTTTGCCCACTGACAAATAAATGATTAGTCTATAAACAGTGAGAGACAGAATAACAACAAATAAATCCAGAAAAACACATGTCAAAAATGTTATAAATTGATTTGTTATTCTGTCTCTCACTGTTCAAATTAAACCTACCATTGAAATTATAGACTGATAATTTCTTTGTCAGTGGGCAAACGTACAAAATCAGCAGGGGATCAAATACTTTCCCCCCCCCCCCCCACTGTATGGTGACAATTCGTTTTTTTCTCTTTCTTCTCTTTCTACTCTACACACATACTGTCAATACCAACGTATATGTACAGTCAACTGGTGCATGCTGGAATTAATTGTTATGTACTGGGTATCAGATCAATATGGAACTTGAGGTTACGCCCTTTTTTGGACAAGGGGCCATTGAGACAATGTGATTGGATGAGTATGTTCCCTCTGAGCTCGACCCAATGGCTACTAACACTCACCTTTTTCTAAGATCTTGGTGTAAGGAACTTCTTCTGAACTGCATTAAATGTTATTTATTATTACCAGTTATGTACTGGAGCAACAGTTCAATGTTTGTACTTATATACACTGAGTATACCAAACATTAGGCGCACCTTCCAAATATTTAGTTGCACCCCCTTTTGCCCTCAGAACAGCCTCAATTTGTCGGGGCGCGGACTCAACAATGTGTTCGAAAGTGTTCCACGGGGATGCTGGCCCATGTTGATGGCCAGTGCTTCCCAAAGTTTGTGCCAAGTTGGCTGGATGGTGGACCATTCTTGTTACGCATGGGAAACTGTTGAGCGTGAAAAACCCAGCAGCGTTGCAGTTCTTGACTCAATCCGGTGTGCCTGGCACCTACTACCATACCCTGTTCAAAGGCACTTAAATATTTTGTCTTGCCCATTCACCCTCTGAATGGCACACATACACAATCCATGTTTCAATTGTCTCGAGGCTTAACAATCCTTCTTTAACCTGTCTCCTCCCCTTCATCTACACTGATTGAAGGGGATTTAAGTTACATCAATAAGGGATCATAGCTTTTACCTGTCATAGTAGGGGCAGGTGTTCCTAATGTTTTGTCCACTCGGTGCATTTTTTTTATTTAAGGAGATGTATAATTTATATGGCAAAAGAGGTATTCATGATTTATCTTTAGTAGATTTATGAGGAAAAGTTGTCATGATACTAGTAACATACATTTATAATCAATGTATAATATGCCTGCCTTTCGTTTAAAGTGCACAAACACACATTCAAGACTAGTACTTGTAGAGTCTTAAGAAAAGAAGGTGTGTCATACTACATTTGCAAACTGTAAACTGAAAGCAATTTTATTGCAAGCTGTATTTTTGTTTCTTTTTTAAAATCCTGGATATGTACATGATGATTAACCCCATGAGTATTCTTTGGTAGGCCTACTTGTTCATTATGGAATCCAGTGATGATGATGATGATGATGATGATGATGATGATGAACATGTGAAAACAAAAAATGTGGCTAACACCCAGCACAGAAATATCCAATTAGGAAAATTATACTTGAATATTATAAGAATTGGCACAGTTGCAACATGGGCAGTACAAACAAACATGAACACCTTACGTTTTGCATTTCATTATAATTCTCTATAGCTTCGTCAAGTAAACCAGAAAGTACACTGGTGATGGTACAACATAGGCTTCCAGTCCTCTCATTCTGCAAGTGTTCGGTGAATGAATGAGGGGGGATACACAGGCTAAGATGGTTCAGTGAAGTGAGCCCTGAATTTTATGAATGTATTCATGTTGTTCAAAAAACATTGGCTGCTGGCCATTGTTGACTTTTTGTTGGTGATCTTTTACAGTACATGTAAAATCTGTGAAGATATGTGTTCCTTTTTATGATTTAATTTTTTTTGTTTTTATTAAAATGAGGAGGGTATGGGGTCCAATGTTGACCCATAATGAGGAGGATATTGGGTCCAATGTTGACCCATAATGAGGAGGATATTGGGTCCAATGTTGATCCATAATGAGGAGGATATTGGGTCCAATGTTGACCCATAATGAGGAGGATATTGGGTCCAATGTTGACCCCTAATGAGGAGGATATTGGGTCCAATGTTGACCCCTAATGAGGAGGATATTGGGTCCAATGTTGACCCATAATGAGGAGGATATTGGGTCCAATGTTGACCCCTAATGAGGAGGATATTGGGTCCAATGTTGACCCATAATGAGGAGGATATTGGGTCCAATGTTGACCCATAATGAGGAGGATATTGGGTCCAATGTTCACCCAAAGATAAAAATATACTATAAAACATTCAGCAGCAACCCTTGACCTGTTTGAAGGGAAAGTTTAGCCCACATGTTGGCCAGAAAATTTGCACTTTTTAAATGTCTAATTGAATGAACACTTGTTTGTCTTAATTTTACACACCTGATGCCATTTGTCTGGGTAAAGCAATAGGAAGAATTTTAAGTGTCAATAAAGGTTCAGAATCAAACAGTTTGCTTACTGTCTGTTACATTATGAAGGGGATGGGGGGCATCAAATATAACAAATGAACATACAGGTAACTGCTCAAATTAAGGAAACACCAACATAAAGTGTCTTAATAGGGCGTTGGGGCACCACGAGCCACCAGAACAGCTTCAATGGACCTTGGCATAGATTCTACAAGTGTCTAGAGCTGTTGGAGAGATGCAACACCATTCTTTCACGAGAAATTCTGTAGTTTTGTGTTTTGTTGATGGTGGTGGAAAACACTGTCTCAGGCACGGCTCCAGAATCTCCCATAAGTGTTCAATTGGGTTGAGATCTGGTGACTGAGACGGCCATGGCATATTGGTTTACATCGGTTTTCATGCTCATCAAACCATTCAGTGTCCACTCGTGCCCTGTGGATGAGGGCATTGTCATCCTATGGGAGGCATAGCAATGGTAGCCAAAATAACGACCAAAATAATGGCCTTCTCAGCATTTTAATACATGACCCTAAGCATGATGGGATGTTAACTGCTTAATTAACTCAGGGACCACACCTGTGTGGAAGCACCTGCTTTCAATATTCTTTGTATCCCTCATTTACTCAAGTGATTATTTTATGTTGGCAGTTACCTGTACAAGGCTGTAGCTCTGTGGAAAACTACGTCAAGAAGATCATCAAGGACCGAGCGACTGATAAACAGCTTCTATCTCCAGGCCATCAGACTGTTAAACAGTCATCACTAGCTGGCCTCCGTTATGTACCCTGCCCTGAACCTTAGTAAATAGAGTCATTGAACACTGGTCACTTTAATAATGTTTACATACTTTACCCACTGTATAACTTGCTACATTTGCACACACTGTATATGTGGTCCTCTGTAGCTCAGCTGGTAGAGCACGGCGCTTGTAACGCCAAGGTAGTGGGTTCGATCCCCGGGACCACCCATACGTAAAAATGTATACACGCATGACTGTAAGTCGCTTTGGATAAAAGCGTTTGCTAAATGGCATATTATATATATATTTTCTGTTGAATTTATGTTTTGTTTTACCCCATATGTAACTCTGTGTTGTTGTTGTTTTTATCGCACTGGTTTGCTTTATCTTGGCCAGGTCGCAGTTGTAAATGAGAACTTGTTCTCAACTGGCTTACCTGGTTAAATAAAGTTGAAATAAATAAATAAATAAAAAATATGTATATACTGTATTCTAGTCATGGCTCATCCTATATAACTACTGCTGTACACACCTTTTTCTATTCATGTACTGTCCATATCGACTATACACACCATTCACATACATATACATATTTATATTACGGACTCTTATTGCTCTTTCTGATATTGATCATTCTGATGTCTTAATTAACTTTACCAAACTTTTGGATAATGTGTGTATTGTTATTGTATTGCTAGATATTGCTGTATTGTTGGAGCTAGAAACATAATAATTTCGCTGCACCTGCGATAAAATCAGCAAAACCGTGTACGCGACCAATAAACTTCGGTTTGATTTGCACTATAGGGTTACATTGACAGAGGTCTGCTATGGAACTGTTTCCCTAATATACATGCCACCTGTTCACTGTGTTTACCACTGACCACTGCACAGGTTTTCTGGATCATAGAAACAGAAGCCATTCATCAAAAGTCAATATGTTCCTCATATGACGTGTCATAATATAATATGCCATTTAGCAGACGCTTTTATCCAAAGCGACTTACAGTCATGTACGCATACATTTTCACGTATGGGTGGTCCCGGGGATCGAACCCACTACCCTGGCGTTACAAGCGCCATGCTCTACCAATTGAGCTACAGAGGTCATCAAAACACTAGTGACCACAATCAATAAATTCATGTTTATTCATGGATAAATTTAATATACTCTGTTTTATAACATTTTTATAAAATCATCAACCCTACTCTCTTGTTTATCAAGGCATTAAGCATCCATTTTTCTAGGTTCTAGATTTCTAGTTTGCTTCGCTGATGGAGGAAATGCTAGTTAGCTATGAAGCTACATTGCCTTGGATTGCAGCTAACCTGTATGCTAGCCGGAGCACAGGAGGTTGGTGGCACCTTAATTGGGGAGGACGGGGCTCGTCGTAATGGCTGGAGCAGAATCAGTGAAACGGTATGAAATACATCAAAACACATGGTTTACATGTGTTTGATGCCATTCCATTCACAGCCGTGCCAGCCTTTATTATGAGCCTTCCTCCCCTCCACAGCCTCCACTATGCCAGAGTCATGTATTTGTATGTATTTTTTCCTAAATATGTAGCCAGCCAGCTAACTCGAATTGCAATGTTGGATAGACAGCTCATTTGTTCCATTTATGAAAATAGCGACAATTATCTCACAGTATTTTTAATTGATCCAATCTTCACCCAACGCAGCATACATGTGTGTAAAAACAGCTAACGTTATCTAGCCCGTCTGTAGCCCCCAACTAACTGGCTTACTAGCTCGTTAGCTAGCTGCGTTCCAGTTATTGTCTGATTTATTTTTCAGCTATCTTGTTTGAACACCGAATGACCACAAGCTGCCTGGTAGCTAGCTTGATGTCCCTGCCTTGCCATTGCATCATTGGCTATCTTGCCAGCATGCATGGGATGAATACAGACGTCAGTCATTTAATGTTAGCAAGCAAAGACAACCGTCGTTTTCAATGAATAAACTGGCTTGGTAGTGATCAGCACACAAATATGTATCTTGCCGATGATAGCCTGCCATACATGCGTTGCTAAGCTGGGGCTACGATGTTGTCAGAAAGTGTACTAGCTAGCTACTGTCTGGCATAAACCATAGCCTACATGTCCACATTTTAATTTGAGAGTTGTTTTCCTCTGCTTGCCCTCTTGCTACCAGGTTAGCACTAGTTGCTTGCTAGTAGCTAATGTTATACACAGAAAACAACAACCTCTGTTTAAAAGACGATGTTATTTATTGACTGTGATATCCTTCATCTATGAATAAGTGAACCGGCCCGGGCTATCATACCATTGGTCGTTGTTTAAAATAGTTTTGGAAGTGGTACATTGACCTCACATAGCTAGAGGTAGCTAGTGGCTCACTGCCGTCATCTGCTGGATAACTTTGAGATTACATCATGAAATAGCAGCGATATTGACAATGGTTCATAGTCCTTACCGGACTGTCAACTACATTATGTGATTACTGATTTGTAAATACAGAGCACAACTATTCAGAGAACCGTGCAGAGAACCATGCAGAGAACCGTGCAGAGAACGCCACCTGGAACTAAATTGACTTGCTATTGTGACATCATGGTGATCTCTCATATAGCTCTGAAACAAAGCCTGCCATGACTATGAAAATGATATAATAATATAATAATAATAATAATAATAATAATATTCTGAATCGGGACAAAGCCTGAAGGACAAAGGCTATTTTGAGTTCAGGGTTTAGGTGTAGGGTTAGGGCTACAATTAGGGTTAAGGGTTAGGGAAAATAGGATTTTGAATGTAAACACATTTTTGGTCCCCACAAGGATGGAAGAACAAGTGTGTGTGGAGGTGTTTAACTATACTTCACACAACTACAACTCCCCACAACTATAGTAAACCAACAAAGATTTGACCAACTGGGGACATTTTGTTAGTCCCCACAAGGTCAAATGCTATTCAGGGTTGAGGTTAGAATTAGTGTTAGGGTTAGAATTAGGTTTAGGTTTAGGGTTAGGGAAAATAGTATTTTGAATGGAACTGAATTGTGTGTCCCCACAATGTTAGTTGTACAAGACTGTGTGTGTGTGTGTGTGTTGAAAAAAGCTGTGGATTGTTCTCCATCCACCCCTGATTCAGAATATTACCATCGTCATAATCATGGCATGCTTGATTCAATAGCTATTGACAAGAGAACCGAATATCCAATATATTTTTATTTTTTTATTTTTTTACCTCGGTTGACTGTGCTTGCCTAACTAACTGCTAGCATTAGCTGACAGACCCATGTGTAGACATGCATTACTATGAATAGGGGGTTAGTTATTAGTAGCTATGGACGGACAGCTGTTGCTTAGCTAGCTACTGTAGCTAGCTAGCTAGCATTTATGAGACAGACCCAGAGCTGAAGCTAACTAGACTAGACTCATTAAGCTAGCTAACATCTGATCACATCTGTCCTCTAGGACTAGCCTATCTTTCTGAAAAGGGCAAGGCAGGTCTGTCAGGATGTGTGCCACAATGTCCAGTCTTGCTCTACCCCCCAGTCAGGGCCGAGGCTATGACGGTCGCTCCCCGTCCTGCGTTCCGTGTCAGCGTGGCCACCATTACAGAGCTGTCCTATGCACCAGGCACATGAACCAGTCAAAGGTAGGCTCCGTCCCCGCTTCCTCACCAGGACCAATAGATTGCCGGTCTATGTCGCTTTTATAGATGTTTTTTCCCCTGAGCTTTGCTTAACATGTACTATTATTACTAGTTATAGTGTATAAAGATATAAAAGGCGTCAGGTAGCAGTTAGAGCGTTGGGGAAGTAAGCGGAAGGTCGCTGGTTCCAATACGATGTGCCTTTGAGCAAGGCACTTAAGTTAACCCTAGTTTGCTCGAGGGGCGCCGTACTACTATGGCTGACCCTGTAAAACAGCACATTTCATTGCACCTATCCTGTGTATGTGACATTAATACATCTATTTTTTTATAAATATATATATATTTTTTTTACAATTTGCATTCTGTGTAGAGATTGCTGTTGGCCGATCTGTGTTGTATGTAGGTGACAGGTTGTGGAAACAAATTACCTCTCTGACGACAATACATCCTTTATCTATTCTTTGACGCTTGTCTCTTTGGAGCAGGACTTTTTCCTGACTGTGACCTACCTAGATCTGTGTTGTAACTTTGATTTCTCCATCCCATGGCCTCAGTAGTTGCCCATCCATAAGAGTGCCCCATGCACCAGTCTACTGCCCCTGCCGCAGGGTCCGTGCACCAGGACCGGGCCTATGAGTTTGTGGAGTGTCCTATGAAGACAGCAGCTGCACAGGGCCAGACTGACATCGACCCCGCTAACATGGTCAGTAAGATGATAAAGCATCTAAATGTTCCCTGTTAACTGTTCACTGACTAATACCAGTCTAACTGTAGCTAGGTTATGGTTATGGTTTTCCCTCCCCATGGTATCAGTTGATTTGGTTGGTTGTTTGACGATTGCTCAACAAGAGTTGAGAAGGGAAAGGCTTGATGTGGGAAAACTCACTTTATAAAAGTTGATTTAAGAGGAAAAAGGTTCAACATGTTGTCGGCTAACGTTATCATCCTGTTCTGTCCAGATGCCTCCCCCCAACCAATTACCTGCTCCAGACCCACCCTCCCCCCAACCAGTTACCTGCTCCAGACCCCCCCTCCCCCCAACCAGTTACCTGCTCCAGACCCCCCCCTCCCCCCAACCAGTTACCTGCTCCAGACCCACCCTCCCCCCAAACCAGTTACCTGCTCCAGACCCCCCCCTCCCCCCAACCAGTTACCTGCTCCAGACCCACCCTCCCCCCAACCAGTTACCTGCTCCAGATCCCCCCCTCCCCCCAACCAGTTACCTGCTCCAGACCCACCCTCCCCCCAACCAGTTACCTGCTCCAGACCCACCCTCCCCCCAACCAGTTACCTGCTCCAGACCCCCCCCTCCCCCCAACCAGTTACCTGCTCCAGACCCACCCTCCCCCCAACCAGTTACCTGCTCCAGACCCCCCCTCCCCCCTCCCCCCAACCAGTTACCTGCTCCAGACCCACCCTCCCCCCAACCAGTTACCTGCTCCAGACCCCCCCCTCCCCCCCGCCAGCTACCTGCTCCAGACCCATTTTAAATTAGGTTAACTGTAGGATGTTGACATTTAAACTAGGTTAACTGTAGGATGTTGACATTTAAACTAGGTTAACTGTTGGATGTTGACATTTAAACTAGGTTAACTGTTGGATGTTGACATTTAAACTAGGTTAACTGTTGGATGTTGACATTTAAACTAGGTTAACTGTTGGATGTTGACATTTAAACTAGGTTAACTGTTGGATGTTGACATTTAAACTAGGTTAACTGTTGGATGTTGACATTTAAACTAGGTTAACTGTAGGATGCTGACATTTAAACTAGGTTAACTGTAGGATGTTGACATTTTAAACTAGGTTAACTATAGGATGTTGACATTAAACTAGGTTAACTGTAGGATGTTGGCATTTAAACTAGGTTAACTGTAGGATGTTGACATTTTAAACTAGGTTAACTATAGGATGTTGACATTAAACTAGGCTAACTGTAGGATGTTGACATCTAAACTAGGTTAACTGTAGGATGTTGACATCTAAACTAGGTTAACTGTAGGATGTTGACATTTAAACTAGGTTAACTGTTGGATGTTGACATTTAAACTAGGTTAACTGTAGGATGTTGACATTTTAAACTAGGTTAGCTGTAGGATGTTGACATTTAAACTAGGTTAACTGTTGGATGTTGACATTTAAACTAGGTTAACTGTTGGATGTTGACATTTAAACTAGGTTAACTGTAGGATGCTGACATTTAAACTAGGTTAACTGTAGGATGTTGACATTAAACTAGGTTAACTGTAGGATGATGAAATTTAAACTAGGTTAACTATAGGATGTTGACATTAAACTAGGTTAACTGTAGGATGTTGACATTTAAACTAGGTTAACTGTAGGATGTTGACATTAAACTAGGTTAACTGTAGGATGTTGACATCTAAACTAGGTTAACTATAGGATGTTGACATTTAAACTAGGTTAACTGTAGGATGTTGACATTAAACTAGGTTAACTGTAGGATGTTGACATCTAAACTAGGTTAACTATAGGATGTTGACATTTAAACTAGGTTAACTGTAGGATGTTGACATTAAACTAGGTTAACTGTTGGATGTTGACATCTAAACTAGGTTAACTGTAGGATGTTGACATTTAAACTAGGTTAACTGTTGGATGTTGACATTTAAACTAGGTTAACTGTAGGATGTTGACATTTTAAACTAGGTTAGCTGTAGGATGTTGACATTTAAACTAGGTTAACTGTTGGATGTTGACATTTAAACTAGGTTAACTGTTGGATGTTGACATTTAAACTAGGTTAACTGTAGGATGCTGACATTTAAACTAGGTTAACTGTAGGATGTTGACATTAAACTAGGTTAACTGTAGGATGTTGACATTTAAACTAGGTTAACTATAGGATGTTGACATTAAACTATGTTAACTGTAGGATGTTGACATTTAAACTAGGTTAACTGTAGGATGTTGACATTAAACTAGGTTAACTGTAGGATGTTGACATTTAAACTAGGTTAACTGTAAGATGTTAACATTAAAACTAGGCTAACTACACCATTCTCCTTCCATCCTTTTTATTTCAGTCGGTATACTCGGTTCGTTTGGGTGGTAAAGATTTTAACACTTCCGTTGAATATTTATAAAAAAGACCACTATTAGTGCATCTGTCTGACCTTAATATACTGTAGGGCTTTGCTACATATCTAGTATGATCCAAACTCCTCCTATTCAGTTGGGGTTGTCACTCACTTTTACGAATAGATGCTTTTAAACTATTATGTTGTCAAACCATTGAATGGACTCATTTTGTTTTTGACTTAAGACCCTTCCTGTTTTTTCATTGTACGTTGATGTTACACATACAGTGAGGGAAAAAAGTATTTGATCCCCTGCTGATTTTGTATGTTTGCCCACTGACAAAGAAATGATCAGTCTATAATGTTAATGGTAGGTTTATTTGAACAGTGAGAGACAGAATAACAACAAAGAAATCCAGAAAAATGCATGTCAAAAATGTTATAAATTGATTTGCATTTTAATGAGGGAAATAAGTATTTGACCCCCTCTCAATCAGAAAGATTTCTGGCTCCCAGGTGTCTTTTATACAGATAACGAGCTGAGATTAGGAGCACACTGGAGTGCTCGTAATCTCAGTTTGTTGCCTGTATAAAAGACACCTGTCCACAGAAGCAATCAATCAATCAGTTTCCAAACTGCTCAAGAAAGCACATATACAGGCCCGTCTGAAGTTTGCCAATGAACATCTGATTGATTCAGAGGAGAACTGGGTGAAAGTGTTGTGGTCAGATGAGACCAAAATCGAGCTCTTTGGCATCAACTCAACTCGCCGTGTTTGGAGGAGGAGGAATGCTGCCTATGACCCCAAGAACACTATCCCCACCATCAAACATGGAGGTGGAAACATTATGCTTTGGGGGTGTTTTTCTGCTAGGGGGACAGGACAACTTCACCGCATCAAAGGGACGATGGACGGGGCCATGTACCGTCAAATCTTGGGTGAGAACCTCCTTCCCTCAGCCAGGGCATTGAAATGGTCGTGGATGGGTATTCCAGCATGACAATGACCCAAAACACACGGCCAAGGCAACAAAGGAGGGGCTCAAGAAGAAGCACATTAAGGTCCTGGAGTGGCCTAGCCAGTCTCCAGACCTTAATCCCATAGAAAATCTGTGGAGGGAGCTGAAGGTTTGAGTTGCCAAAGGTCAGGCTCGAAACCTTAATGACTTGGAGAAGATCTGCAAAGAGGAGTGGGACAAAATCCCTCCTGAGATGTGTGCAAACCTGGTGGCCAACTACAAGAAACGTCTGACCTCTGTGATTGCCAGCAAGGGTTTTGCCACCAAGTACTAAGTCATGTTTTGCAGAGGGGTCAAATACTTATTTCCCTCATTAAAATGCAAATCAATTCATAAAATTTTTGACATGCGTTTTTCTTGATTTTGTTGTTGTTATTCTGTCTCTCACTGTTCAAATAAACCTACTATTAAAATTATAGACTGATCATGTCTTTGTCAGTGGGCAAACGTACAATATCAGCAGGGGATCAAATACTTTTTTCCCTCACTGTAGCTAGGCCTATTCAGAATTGTAGCTAGTTTTCTTTCTCTGTTCTGTCTAGTTATATAGCCATGCCGTATATCTACATGTATTTCCCAGTCAGCTACTGTGGTAAGCTATGCTGATTGATTTTATTTATTGTCTGTGAGGTTAATTTCTGTGTGTACAGCTGCTTGTTTTCAAACATTATTCTATTAAACCAAACTACCATAAAACTTGGTTCTACTGGCTCTGAAACCATTGAACCAAACTAGCATTAAACTTGGTTCTACTTGCTCTGAAACCATTGAACCAAACTAGCATTAAACTTGGTTCTACTGGCTCTGAAACCATTGAACCAAACTAGCATTAAACTTGGTTCTACTGGCTCTGAAACCATTGAACCAAACTACCATTAAACTTGGTTCTACTGGCTCTGAAACCATTGAACCAAACTAGCATTAAACTTGGTTCTACTGGCTCTGAAACCATTGAACCAAACTAGCATTAAACTTGGTTCTACTGGCTCTGAAACCATTGAACCAAACTACCATTAAACTTGGTTCTACTGGCTCTGAAACCATTTAACCAAACTACCATTAAACTTGGTTCTACTGGGCTCTGAAACCATTTAACCAAACTACCATTACACTTGGTTCTACTGGCTCTGAAACCATTTAACCAAACTACCATTAAACTTGGTTCTACTGGCTCTGAAACCATTGAACCAATCTACCATTAAACTTGGTTCTACTGGCTCTGAAACCATTTAACCAAACTACCATTAAACTTGGTTCTACTGGCTCTGAAACCATTGAACCAAACTACCATTAAACTTGGTTCTACTGGCTCTGAAACCATTTAACCAAACTACCATTAAACTTGGTTCTACTGGCTCTGAAACCATTAAACCAAACTACCATTAAACTTGGTTCTACTGGCTCTGAAACCATTGAACCAAACTACCATTAAACTTGGTTCTACTGGCTCTGAAACCATTTAACCAAACTAGCATTAAACTTGGTTCTACTGGCTCTGAAACCATTAAACCAAACTACCATTAAACTTGGTTCTACTGGCTCTGAAACCATTGAACCAAACTACCATACAACTTGGTTCTACTGGCTCTGAAACCATTTAACCAAACTACCATTAAACTTGGTTCTACTGGCTCTGAAACCATTAAACCAAACTACCATTAAACTTGGTTCTACTGGCTCTGAAACCATTTAACCAAACTACCATTAAACTTGGTTCTACTGGCTCTGAAACGTTGAACCAAACTAGCATTAAACTTGGTTCTACTGGCTCTGAAACCATTGAACCAAACTACCATTAAACTTGGTTCTACTGGCTCTGAAACCATTTAACCAAACTACCATTAAACTTGGTTCTACTGGCTCTGAAACCATTAAACCAAACTACCATTAAACTTGGTTCTACTGGCTCTGAAACCATTGAACCAAACTACCATTAAACTTGGTTCTACTGGCTCTGAAACCATTTAACCAAACTACCATTAAACTTGGTTCTACTGGCTCTGAAACCATTAAACCAAACTACCATTAAACTTGGTTCTACTGGCTCTGAAACCATTTAACCAAACTACCATTAAACTTAGTTCTACTGGCTCTGAAACCATTGAACCAAACTAGCATTAAACTTGGTTCTACTGGCTCTGAAACCATTGAACCAAACTACCATTAAACTTGGTTCTACTGGCTCTGAAACCATTAAACCAAACTACCATTAAACTTGGTTCTACTGGCTCTGAAACCATTGAACCAAACTACCATTACACTTGGTTCTACTGGCTCTGAAACCATTTGGGTCTCTTTTCCTTCTTGGTCAGATGCATTTGTATTTTGAGTGCCATCTTCTGGTTTAGGGATGAAACTACTTCAACTAAAAGTGTAGCTAGGCAATATGAACAGCAAGTGGAGCAATAGCTCCAGGACACGTCCCCTTCTATATCACCCCGTTGCACGAGTACCCACATTCCACGCCAGGGCTCATTGCGAGCCAGCCCATAGTTCGGTCAATTCATAAAAGTGCAGGTCACAGTGTGTTGAATGTGAAAGAAAGGCTTATGATTAAGGAAAGCTACAGAAATTCAATTAATCTCACCTGAAACCTTTTTTTTTTTCACATTCAAAACTTGTAGGCCTAACCATTATTACATTTACATTTACGTCATTTAGCAGACGCTCTTATCCAGAGCGACCTACAGGAGCAATTAGGGTTAAGTGCCTTGCTCAAGGGCACATCGACAGATTTTTCACCTAGTCGGCTCGGGGATTAGAACAAGCGACCTTTCGGTTACTGGCACTACGCTCTTAACCACTAAGCTACCTGCCGCGTTATGTAAATGAGAACCAACCACTCCACAGTCTGTAGATTGGTTCATGTTACAGTATTGTATCTGTACCTCTTTATAAAAGGAACGGAATAGAGATTTGAAAGTTTAAAAAAACAAAACAGGTGATGTTTCAGTTTTCTTTGAAGAGGGGTGAATAGAGTTGGACAGTAACAGGGTGCACCTGCTGGTGCTGAGTGGGTGTCAGGGCCGTACACAGACTTTTCAGGGGGCGTGTCCCTATTTACTTCTGCAACCACACACTCATCAAAATGCTGCTGTGGCAGTACTGTTGATATTTAAACCAGATAGCTAGCTACACACACTCAACCGGTGATGGCATCTCGCGAGAGAGAGAGAAAGGGAACGAGAGAGAGGGAAAGAGAGAGAGGGAAAGAGAGAGAGGGAAAGAGAGCGGGGGAAAGAGAGCAGGGGAAAGAGAGAGAGGGAAAGAGTGAGAGGGAAAGAGAGAGAGAGAAATTTGAGTGGGGGAAAGAGAGAGAGGGAAAGAGAGTGGGAGAAAGAGAGCGGGGGGAAGAGAGAGGGAAAGAGAGAGAGGGAAAGAGAAAGAGAGGGAGAGAGGGGGAAAGAGAGAGGGGGAAAGAGAGAGAGGGAAAGAGAGAGTGGGAAAGAGAGCGGGGGAAAGAGATAGAGGGAAAGATAGTGGGTTAAAGAGAGTGGGGGAAAGAGTGAGAGGGAAAGAGAGAGAGGGAAAGAGTGAGAGGGAAAGAGAGTGGGAGAAAGAGAGTGGGGGGAAGAGAGAGGGAAAGAGAGAGAGGGAAAGAGAAAGAGAGGGAGAGAGGGGGAAAGAGAGAGGGGGAAAGAGAGAGAGGGAAAGATAGTGGGTTAAAGAGAGCGGGGGAAAGAGTGAGAGGGAAAGAGAGCGGGGGAAGAAAGCGGGGGAAAGGGAGAGGGAAAGAGAAATGGAAAGAGAGCAGGGGAAAGAGAGCGGGGGAAAGAGAGCGGGAGAGAGAGAGAGAGAGATGAGAGAGAGAGAGAGAGAGAGCGATGTAGCGAGAGAGAGAGAGAGAGAGAGAGAGAGAGAGAGAGAGAGAGATGGAGCGAGAGAGAGAGAGAGAGAGATGGAGCGAGAGAGAGAGAGAGAGGGAGAGAGAGAGGGAGAGGGAGAGAGAGATGGAGCGATGGAGAGAGAGAGAGAGAGAGAGAGAGAGAGAGAGAGAGAGAGTTGGAGCGATGGAGAGAGAGAGAGAGAGAGAGAGAGGGGGGGGGAGAGAGAGAGAGAGAGAGAGAGAGAGAGAGAGAGAGAGAGAGAGAGAGAGAGAGAGAGGGGGGGGGGGGAAAGGGTGAGAGATAACGAGGGAGAGAGCAAGAGGGAGAGAGAGGGAGGGCGAGAGGGAAAGAGGGAGAGTGGGAGGGGGAAAGAGGGAGAGATAGAGGGTAAGAGAGAGAGAGAGGGAAATAGCAAAAGCGAGGGAAAGAGTGAGAGGGAAAGAGAGAGAGAGAGAGAGAGAGAGAGAGATAGAGAAAGAAAAAGAGCTTAACTCTACCAGTGAATATCACTTATTATAAATGAGATCATGAACTATCAGCTCTTGTAATATCCAGGGCCTGTACTCTTCACATTTTGGTTATAAAACAACAACTCCAGAATTTCTTCAAAACATCAAGGGACAGGACATCATAATCCCACTGGAAACATGGTGTCGTGGAGACATTGATACTCAGTGTCCCTCAGGCTATAGAGAAAGTTGACTACCATCAATTAAACATAAAATATTTAAACGGGACCAGGACTCATCATTTGGCATAAGCAGGATTTAACACTGAATGAAATGAAAAATGGTACTAACCACATTTGGCTAAAACTTAACAAAGGTACAATCTATTGTGACAATGATGTACATATGTGCAGTTTATGCTCCTCCTTCAGATTCATCATATTATGATGATAATTATTTTGACAATCTCCATACAGAAATCTTTCAATTTCAGGCAGAGAGTAAAGTGCTGCTTTGTGGAGATTTTAATGCAAGAGCAGGTTCTGAGCCTGACTACACTGATGCGGGAGGTAACCACCACATATTTGGACACCCCTCCTTGTACAGTAGCCCAATTATAAATTATAGAAACAGTCCTGACCAAATACTGAACAAAAATGGGAAGGAGTTAGTGCATCTCTGTCGAGCCTTAGGCCTGTACATGCTTAATGGTAGAATCAGAGGGGACTCTTTAGGTCAGTTTACTTACTGCTCAGCTCTTGGGACAAGTGTAGTCGATTATGCCATCACTGACATTGACCCCTCCTCCATTAGTGCATTCACTGTCAGACCACAGACACCATTGTCAGATCACAGTCAGATCAACGTGTTTCTGAAGAAATTAACCAGCAATACTCTTTTTTTAATCTTTTTTTTTTAACAGCCCAATAAACTCTGCAACATGAACCAATTGTACAGATGGGCTCCAAACAGTGCAGAGAAATTCTTTGAAACATTGAACTCAAATGAAATGATGAACAGGTCTTCAATAACTCACAATACCAAAACAATAAAGAAGGTGTCAATTTGGCTACTCGAAACATCAATTGCATATTCCTAAAAGCAGCATCAAAAGCAAATTTGAGAAAACCAAAGAAATGCAACATCAGAAACAAAATACTGAACGTTTCTGAAAAATTGTTTTATAACGAATGTGAAACAATTAGAAAACACCTAAGACAAACATAAACAGCAAAACAACCCAGAGCTACGCTATGAATACTTTGAAACTCTTAAACAGTATAACTATACACTGAAATGCAAGAAATTGAATTATACAAATAAGACACTTGATGAAATTGAAAACGCAATTGACCAAAATCACTTCTGGGACATGTGGAACAATTTAATTTAATTTAAGCACGACAAAGCCACAAGAATTAGACATATAAGATGAAGGAATTTGGACAACTTATTTTGAGAATCTATACAAAAACATCCCACAAAAATACAACATAACCGATTAGAAATGCTTAAAAACAGCACACCTGAGTTGCAAAATGCTGTGTTTAAATTGTTCAACATGGTACTAACTTCTGGTTGCTTTCCTGATGTCTGGAACCAGGGGCTCATCTCCCCTATCCACAAAAGTGGAGACAAATCAGACCCCAATAATTACAGGGTAATCTGCATAAACAGTAACTTGGGAAAGGTTTTCTGTAGCATTTTGAATTCAAGAATCCAAACCTTTCTTCAAGAAAAAATTTTAATAAGTAAATGTCTTTTGGCTTTCTCACTAACCATTGCACTACTAACCATATATACACCTTACACACACTAATTAATAAACACGTCCACCAAAAAGAGGGAAAGAGAGAGAGAGAGAGAGAGACAGAGCGAGAGGGAAAGAGAGAGAGCGAGAGGGAAAGAGAGAGAGCGAGAGGGAAAGAGACCGAGCGATAGGGAAAGAGAGAGAGCGAGAGGGAAAGAGAGAGAGCGAGAGGGAAAGAGAGAGAGCGAGAGGGAAAGAGAGAGAGCGAGAGGGAAAGAGACCGAGCGAGAGGGAAAGAGAGAGAGGGGGGGGGGGGAGAGGGTGGGAGAGAGCGAGAGGGAAAGAGGGAGGGAGTGAGCGAGAGGGAAAGAGACTGAGCGAGAGGGAAAGAGAAAAAGAGAGAGTGAGAATATGTGACTGTGGTTCTAACCTACTGGGACCTGGCCTTAACAGTTGTCAGGGATGTTTTACTGCTTGAATCCCAATGCCTTTTCCTTCCCCCATCCCACACACCAGCATCCCACACACCAGCATCCCACACACCAGCATCCCACACACCAGCATCCCACACACCAGCATCACACACACCAGCATCCCACACACCAACATCCCACACACCAGCATCCCACCACAGCACATGGACCCTCAACTCAAATATTTAGTAAATGAAGGATCATTTATCCTTTCTGGTCTCTCCTGTCTGTATTTACATAGCAAAGAGTGAGTGTGTGTATATACGGGGGATACAATCTTCCCAGCTCTGCAGATTTTGCTGCGAAGAGACAAAATCATTAGATCATTTGTTTTGGTTCTGTCCATTTGTAGCTTGTTTTTGGACACAGGTCCAGGAATGGCTAAGGGATTACAATATTTACCTGGAGCTAACCTTGCAGATAGCACTACTGGGTGATCTGAAAAGTCATAGTCAATCGATCAATAATATAATAATACTTTTAGCAAAAATGTTTATTTTTAATTCACAATCTGTAGAAACAATGAGAATAGAAAGGTTCAGAACTTTTGTAAAACATCACAGTACAGTTGAAATATATATGGCAAATAGAAATCCTATATGGATGGTGTTAAGAGATAGATGGGAGGTGTTGAATGGAGTTGAAGGATGGGACTAATTACAACTAACAACAACTAATAACAAGATAACTAATAATGTAGGCATGCTGTGTCCATAATAAGTGTATGGGTTGTATGTTGGGAGCTTTTGGGAAAGAGCACGGCACTTTTGGTAGAGCACGGCACTTATAACGCCAGGGTAGTGGGTTCGATCCCCGGGACCACCCATACACAAAAAAAATGTATGCACGCATGACTGTAAGTCACTTTGGATAAAAGCGTCTGCTAAATGGCATATTATTATTATTTATTATTATAGCACAGTTAGAAAGATATGGCATATAGAAGCAAACCGGATGGACATCATGAAAATGATCGGAGAGGTTGAGAGTAGAAGAAGTTCAGGAGCAAAAACAAATAAAATAGAATTGTTGTAAAATTGACTGTGTCCATAAGGTGTAGATACAGTGGGGGAAAAAAGTATTTAGTCAGCCACCAATTGTGCAAGTTCTCCCACTTAAAAAGATGAGAGAGGCCTGTAATTTTCATCATAGGTACACGTCAACTATGACAGACAAAATGAGAAAAAAAATCCAGAAAATCACATTGTAGGATTTTTAATGAATTTATTTGCAAATTATGGTGGAAAATAAGTATTTGGTCACCTACAAACAAGCAAGATTTCTGGCTCTCACAGACCTGTAACTTCTTCTTTAAGAGGCTCCTCTGTCCTCCACTCGTTACCTGTATTAATGGCACCTGTTTGAACTTGTTATCAGTATAAAATACACCTGTCCACAACCTCAAACAGTCACACTCCAAACTCCACTATGGCCAAGACCAAAGAGCTGTCAAAGGACACCAGAAACAAAATTGTAGACCTGCACCAGGCTGGGAAGACTGAATCTGCAATAGGTAAGCAGCTTGGTTTGAAGAAATCAACTGTGGGAGCAATTATTAGGAAATGGAAGACATACAAGACCACTGATAATCTCCCTCGATCTGGGGCTCCACGCAAGATCTCACCCCGTGGGGTCAAAATTATCACAAGAACGGTGAGCAAAAATCCCAGAACCACACGGGGGGACCTAGTGAATGACCTGCAGAGAGCTGGGACCAAAGTAACAAAGCCTACCATCAGTAACACACTACGCCGCCAGGGACTCAAATCCTGCTGTGCCAGACGTGTCCCCCTGCTTAAGCCAGTACATGTCCAGGCCCATCTGAAGTTTGCTAGAGTGCATTTGGATGATCCAGAAGAGGATTGAGAGAATGTCATATGGTCAGATGAAACCAAAATATAACTTTTTGGTAAAAACTAAACTCGTCGTGTTTGGAGGACAAAGAATGCTGAGTTGCATCCAAAGAACACCATACCTACTGTGAAGCATGGGGGTGGAAACATCATGCTTTGGGGCTGTTTTTCTGCAAAGGGACAAGGACGACTGATCCATGTAAAGGAAAGAATGAATGGGGCCATGTATCGTGACATTTTGAGTGAAAACCTCCTTCCATCAGCAAGGGCATTGAAGATGAAACGTGGCTGGGTCTTTCAGCATGACAATGATCCCAAACACACCGCCCGGGCAACGAAGGAGTGGCTTCGTAAGAATCATTTCAAGGTCCTGGAGTGGCCTAGCCAGTCTCCAGATCTCAACCCCATAGAAAATCTTTGGAGGGAGTTGAAAGTCTGTGTTGCCCAGCGACAGCCTCAAAACATCACTGCTCCAAAATACCAGCAACAGTGTGTGAAAACCTTGTGAAGACTTACAGAAGACGTTTGACCTGTGTCATTGCCAACAAAGGGTATATAACAAAGTATTGAGAAAGTTTTGTTATTGACCAAATACTTATTTTCCACTATAATTTGCAAATAAATTCATTAAAAATCCTACAATGTGATTTTCTGGATTTTTTTTTCTCATTTTGTCTGTCATAGTTGACGTGTACCTATGATGAAAATTACAGGCCTCTCTCATCTTTTAAGTGGGAGAACTTGCACAATTGGTGGCTGACTAAATACTTTTTTTCTCCACTGTAGTAAGTATAAGCTGGAAGTAGAGGCCTAGGCATTGTTGTTCACTAATTTACCCCATGTAGGGAAAGGATGGTGGTGTTGGAAAGTAATAAAGGGGAGTATATATATAAAAAACATGGGGGATTGGAAGTGATGCAGACAATTACATTGATAGAAGATACAATCTATCTGCAATATTAAGCTGATCTACCCCCCCCCACAAAAAAAAAAAAAAAATGATGTGTGTGGGTGCGCATATTGTATAGGGTATTGTTATTTGATTGAATCCCCTCTTTCTTTCAATTGAACCAGTGTCAGTATTCAAATCTTGAATGTATTGGTGGTAATGTGGTTGTGCACATCCATAATGACAGTTCACTCCATGTCGTGTTGATTCACCTCCAAGCTAGATATTCCCTTGCTTCTTTTACACTGAGAACAGCACCATAAATACTCAAAGAGGAACTTGACATTGGCTGATAATTGTGTGTACATAAGCTTCAATGAATCACTTAGGAGGAGAAAGCAGTGCACAGCGGGGAGGCCTAATCTCCAAGGATTTCTCTGCATAGAACTGCAAATTAACAGTGACACAAAATTTGGTTGGCTAATTCCCCTCCTGTTAGCTGACAAAAAGGAAATAACTTTGGTTTGGTTTTGCCTGTGGAAAGGTGATGATGTGTTGTAGGATAGCGTTCATGCTGAGGGTGTAAACGCCTAGTAGTCTTTCTAGGTTAGAATTGTAATAATAATAATATATAATATGCCATTTTAACAGACGCTTTTATCCAAAGCGACTTACAGTCATGTGCGCATACATGTTTACGTATGGGGTGGTCCCAGGGATGGAACCCACTACCCTGGCGTTACAAGCGCCATGCTCTACCAATTGAGCTACAGAGGGACCACAATTGTAGAATTGTTAATGTCACTTACATGTTAAGAATGCCAAATACATTGATTGAGGCGCACGTAGGTGTCATGGCGCTACATGCTGTAAGACCATGTCCAGTCTGTTTAGAGCGAAGGTCTTGTGAAACAGCATAGTAGTGGGTATTCAATGCACCCTATTCCCTATGTATTCCCTATGTATTCCCTATGTATTCCCTATGTATTCCCTATGTATTCCCTTATGGGTCCTGGTCAAAAGCAGTGTACTACACAGGGAATAGGAGGGCTGACGTTCTGTGATGTAGACAGGGTCAGTGACATATTCACTCGTGTCCGTACCAGTCGTAATATTAGTGGTGAAATCTCCACCCTGCAGCTGTAGTTGGCCACGAAGGCGATCTGTTAACACCCCAGCTACAAAGGCCTTACATTTCCCTACCCTGTTTCATTTATGCACTCTCGAAAAACCGCCTCAAGGCTTTTTAAATACTTAAGCATCTTTGTCCTGGACCTGATATTGTCAGATTGTCATATGAGGCCCCTCCGTTTCACAGGTTGTGGTTGGAGGCGAGAGAGCGAGTGAGAGATAAAGAGAGAGAGGGGGGGGAAGAGAGAGCGGGAGAGGGAGAGAGAGAGGGACAGAAAGAGAGAGAGAGAGAGAGAGAGAGAGAGAGGGCAGAGAGAGAGAGAGAGAGAGAGAGAGAGGGCAGAGAGAGAGAGAGAGGCCAGAGAGAGAGAGAGAGAGAGAGAGAGAGAGAGAGAGAGAGAGAGAGGCAGAGAGAGAGAGAGGCCAGAGAGAGAGAGAGAGAGAGAGAGAGAGAGAGAGAGAGAGAGAGAGAGAGAGAGAGAGAGAGAGAGAGAGAGAGAGAGAGAGAGAGAGGAGAAGAGAGAGAGAGAGAGAGAGAGAGAGGCCAGAGAGAGAGAGAGAGAGAGAGAGAGAGAGAGAGAGAGAGAGAGAGAGGGCAGAGAGAGAGAGCGAGAGAGAGAGAGAGAGGGCTATTGCAAAAGGACATCTGAAATGAGTGTCATGGTTTCATGCCTCTATTGAGACGTAATCAGTCCAGTTTCGAATTTGTGCACTCAGTTTATCACACAACCGGGAGCAATGAGACTGACTTTTATGGTGTAGTCAACTAGCAGACACAGAGAGGCTGGCTCTACCATTGTTGTTTAATGGAAACAGGAGACAGATAGGCAAAGGGGGATAGCAGTTTGTGCATATAATTACTTGTACAATGATCACCTCGTTTCTCCTAAATTGGATCAATAGCACAATACCTGAATCCCTATTTAATATCTGTCACCCCTCAGAGAAAGGAGGAGAGAAGAGAGGGAACAAATAAAGATAAACAGAGGCTCGGTCTGAAGACACTACTGGCTGTCTCCCTGTCGGTCTCTAGTCCTCTCTCTCTCTTTAGTCCTCTCTCTCTCTCTCTCTTTAGTCCTCTCTCGCTCTCTTTAGTCCTCTCTCTCTCTCTTTAGTCCTCTCTCTCTCTCTTTAGTCCTCTCTCTCTCTCTTTAGTCCTCTCTCTCTCTCTTTAGTCCTCTCTCTCTCTCTTTAGTCCTCTCTCTCTTTAGTCCTCTCTCTCTCTCTTTAGTCCTCTCTCTCTTTAGTCCTCTCTCTCTTTAGTCCTCTCTCTCTTTAGTCCTCTCTCTCTCTTTAGTCCTCTCTCTCTTTAGTCCTCTCTCTCTCTCTTTAGTCCTCTCTCTCTCTCTTTAGTCCTCTCTCTCTTTAGTCCTCTCTCTCTCTCTTTAGTCCTCTCTCTCTTTAGTCCTCTCTCTCTCTAGTCCTCTCTCTCTTTAGTCCTCTCTCTTTCTCTCTTGCTCTCTCTCTCTTTCAATTTTCAATTCAATTCAAATTGCTTTATTGGCATGACGTAACAATGTACATATTGCCAAAGTGTACTTTGGAAATGAAGTGATTTATGTTGCAATATTAACATAATTAAAATAATAATACTACTACTAATAATACTAATAATGAAGATTGTCAATGGGACAATCAGTAACAAATATAATCATACAATTGACAATAACAATGGCATAGAGGACATGTGCAGGTTGGTTGGTCTGTCAGACACTGTCCTTCATCTTATGGCAGGCAGCAATGTAGTGCGCTGCCAACCCACAGCTCTCTGCGTCCTCCCCCAACAGGACGGGTAGCCTGAGTCCTCCCCCAACAGGACGGGTAGCCTGAGTCCTCCCCCAACAGGACGGGTAGCCTGAGTCCTCCCCCAACAGGACGGGTAGCCTGAGTCCTCCCCCAACAGGACGGGTAGCCTGAGTCCTCCCCCAACAGGACGGGTAGCCTGAGTCCTCCCCCAACAGGACGGGTAGCCTGAGTCCTCCCCCAACAGGACGGGTAGCCTGAGTCCTCCCCCAACAGGACGGGTAGCCTGAGTCCTCCCCCAACAGGACGGGTAGCCTGAGTCCTCCCCCAACAGGACGGGTAGCCTGAGTCCTCCCCCAACAGGACGGGTAGCCTGAGTCCTCCCCCAACAGGACGGGTAGCCTGAGTCCTCCCCCAACAGGATGGGTAGCCTGAGGCCTCCCCCAACAGGACGGGTAGCCTGAGTCCTCCCCCAACAGGACGGGTAGCCTATTCTCATCACAGAGGTCTTTGAAACCTTAAATAAGGGTTTCAAATTAGGGGAAATGACGCTACATTTTTTATATTTTTACATTTTGTCAGGAAATGCAGCTGTCTCAGGTTCTGCTGTGGTGCAGTGGTTGCACAGCCTTTCCTCTACAGGGAGACAGGTTTTCCTGTGTCTACCCTTCTCAATGGCAAGGCTGTGCTCACTGAGCCTGTACTTTGTAAAGGTTTTTCTAAGGGTTTGATCAGTAAACATGGTCAAATAGTTTGCCATGGTGTTCTGTCCATTTAGGGTCAGAAAGCACTACATTTAGTTGTAATTTAGTTTATTCTGATTGATTGGATGTTGTGGTCCTGAGGCTTCAGTGTGTTAGTAGAACAGGTTTGTGAACTCAGCCCCAGGACCAGCTGGATGAGGGGACTCTTTTCTTTGCTCAGCTCTTGGTATTGCAGGGCTTGGTAATGATATGAGAGGGGGTCACTGTATTTTAGATGTTTCCAAAACTTAATTGCTTAATTGTTTCCAAAACTTAATTTTTTGAGTTTTTAGTATTAGTGGATATTGGCCTAATTCTGCCATGCTTGCATTATTTATTGTCAGTTTAGCTGTAGGTGGGTGTGGTGGTGGAATCAGGCGCAGGACGCACAAAGTAAGTCCAAAAGACTTTAGTGGTTAGCAATAAACACAGCACGAAAATAAATGCCCTGAGGCGAGAAACTCCGCACGCAGGCGAAATAAAACGGGCGCACTAAACACGTGCGACAAAATACTCCAAACACAAATGGAGAGCAGCTCAACCGAGCAAACTGTATAGACACAAGCAATACGCACGACAGTGAAAACAATCACACACAACACTAGACAAACACAACGAGAACTTATAGGACACTAATTACACTAAACGATAACAGGTGTAACAACAATCAGACAAAAGCAAACGAACATAGAAACATGCAACGGTGGCAGCTAGTATTCCGGAGACGACGAACGCCGAAGCCTGCCCGAGCAAGGAAGAGAGGCAGCCTCGGCCGAAACCGTGACATTTATAGTTTTCCCTCTGGACATGTAGGAGAATCTTACATCTTAAATCTGCATGCATTGTTTCGATGGGGTGTTTGTCCCATTGGGTGAAATCTTGTTTTGCAAGTGGACCCCACACCTCGCTGCCATAAAGTGCAGTTGGTTCAATGACACTTTCAATTTTAGACACATTTTTATAGGTATTTCAATTTGAATTGGTTTTTTAATGGCATAGAATGCTCTGTGTGCTTTCTCTCTCAGTTCATTCACTGCCTCTTTTAGGTGTCCAGTTGAGCTTATTTTTAAACCTAAGTAATTGTAGTGCGTGCAGTACTCTATATATGTTGTACCAATTGAGAACTTTGGTCTAATTCCCTGAGATCTGGATCTTCTCTGGAAAATCATTATTTTAGTATTTTTGGGGTTTACTGCCAGGGCCCAGGTCTGTCAGTACTGCTCTAGCAGGTCCAGGCTCTGCTGTAGGCCACGTGCTGTGGGGTGACAGCAGGCACAGGTCATCTGCCAAGAGCAGGCATTTAACTTCAGAATTGTGGTGACTAACACCAGGGGCTGAGGATTCTTCTAGAATAGTGGCCAATTCGTTGATGTAAATATTTTAGAGCTCGGGGGGTGAGATTGCGACCCTGGCGAAGGCCCCGCCCATGGTTAAAGAATTCTGTTATTTTCTTGCCAATTTTGATGTTGCACGTATGCTTTACCCCCTATACCACTTTAAATAACTTTGTAGAACAGTCCTGTATGCCAAATAGAATCAAATGCTTTTTGGAAGTCGATAAAGCGAGCGTACATTTTGGTATTATTTTGGTGGACATGTTTATCTATCAGGGTGTGTAGGGCGGAAATATGATCGGTGGTGCAATGTTGTTGTTTTTTTTTTTTTTTTTTTTTATAGGGGGTAGATCAGCAATGTTTTGGTATAAATCCAATTAGGCTTTTACTCAAGACATTGTGCTTATTAAGGAAGTTTAGAACTCTTACATTTATAATGCTACAGAAAACCTTCCCCAGCTTACTGTTCACACAAATGCCTCTGGAATTGTTAGGGTCAAATTTGTCTCCGTTCTTAAATATTGGGGTCATTGATTCCAGATGTCAGGGAAATAACCTACATTCAGGATCAAATTAAACAGTTTTAACAGTGAATTTGAGCATCTCATTTAGGATCACCATCAGCTCCACATGCTTTTTTTTAATTTGAGGGTCTGCACTTCCTTATAGAGCTCTGGTCAGTAATTGGGGAGTCCAATGGATTTTGATTGTCCTTTACAGCTTTTTCCAATCCAATCCAATGTGGCATTGTTCTGCATTTGCATAAGTTTTAACGGTGTTGTAGAGTGTTTTAAAATGGGTTGTCCATATGTCACCATTTTGTATTGCTAATTCCTCTAGATTAGATTTTACGTTTTTTCTAATTTTGCCAGAAGTTGTTTGTGTTTATGGACTCCTCAGTTAGTGTCAGTTGTTTGCTGTTGTACTGTGCTTTTTTGGTTCTGAGTGTACATTTATAGAGTTTTAAAGTCTCACAGTAATTAAAGCGTAATTTACCATTATTTGGGTCTCTGTGCTTTTGTTTAGATAGTGTTCTAAGCTTTTTCCTGATAATTTTACCATCTGCATCAAACCAGTAGTCAGTCATCTGTAGTCTATTTTTTTATTTGTTTTATATTCTCAGTTTTACTTATTTTGCTGTTTGCCTGAATATATTGAACCTCCCCAAAGATTCTCCCGTAACCTACCATTGACAAAGTACAGACCCATGCTTCGACAGAGCTGCAACAGAGCCCTTACGTTTTTGTTGATGGTGCTGTCACTGTTGTTTCTATGGGGGAGATTAAGACAGTTAGAAACAGTATGGCCTGTAATAAAGCTGTCCCCTCGTGTGGTCGTTAGATCAGGTGGCGTTCCTGTGTGTGCATTTGTGTCCCCACAGATGAACACCTTTCCCTGGGCCTGGAAAAGTATGGGGATTCTGAGGGGGGATATATATGGCACAAAGGAACACATCTTTTTCTGTCAGTACAAGTTCCTTTTTCAATTTTAACCAAATATGATATTTACCAATTTTGAGGGGATCAATCCGATTTTGTAGATTAGATTTGTACCAAATGATAAATCCTCCAGAGTCCTCTCTCTCTCTCTCTCTCTCTCTCTCTCTCTCTCTTCTCTCTCTTTCTCTCTCTGTATCTCTCTCTCTCTCTCTCTCTCTCTCTCTCTCTCTCTCTCTCTCTCTCTCTCTCTCTCTCTCTCTCTCTCTCTCTCTCTCTCTCTCTCTCTCTCTCTCTCTCTCTCTCTCTCTCTCTCTCTCTCTCTCTCTCTCTCTCTCTCTCTCTCTCTCTCTCTCTCTCTCTCTCTCTCTCTCTCTCTCTCTCTCTCTCTCTCTCTCTCTCTCTCTCTCTCTCTATCTCTCTCTCTCTCTAATGTTAGTTGTTGTTGAAATGATGGCAAATTGGCAATTATGTGGTGGATAAATGGACATTCTGCAGTATGGCAGCACGTGGAGATTCTGTGGAACAGTAGAGTGTACTCTATGCTGTAGCACATGTACTGTAGGGAATAGCTGGGTGCTATGATTAGTCAGAGCCCCAGCTGTAAAAGTCATGGTAGTTGTCATTTTGTACCAACACGTCTTCAGGGATTACATTACATTTGGTCCTTCCCACAAAATGCGTATTTGTTTTAATATCACTTTTTTAGAGCCATTTCAGAACAGCTATAGAAACAGTTGATCTCTTGTACATTAAATACCACAAAAAAATAATCACAGAAAGACAGGATATGTGGCCTTCTAATTGGTTGTAAATGTGAGGAAAATTGAGATGTTTTTTTTTTTGGTGCAAAATATGCAAATAAGGGCAGAGTGACGAGTGGCGCAGCGGTCTAAGGCACTGCATCTCAGCGGTCTAAGGCACTGCATCTCAGCGGTCTAAGGCACTGCATCTCAGCGGTCTAAGGCACTGCATCTCAGAGGTCTAAGGCACTGCATCTCAGCGGTCTAAGGCACTGCATCTCAGCGGTCTAAGGCACTGCATCTCAGCGGTCTAAGGCACTGCATCTCAGCGGTCTAAGGCACTGCATCTCAGCGGTCTAAGGCACTGCATCTCAGCGGTCTAAGGCACTGCATCTCAGCGGTCTAAGGCACTGCATCTCAGCGGTCTAAGGCACTGCATCTCAGCGGTCTAAGGCACTGCATCTCAGCGGTCTAAGGCACTGCATCTCAGCGGTCTAAGGCACTGCATCTCAGCGGTCTAAGGCACTGCATCTCAGCGGTCTAAGGCACTGCATCTCAGCGGTCTAAGGCACTGCATCTCAGCGGTCTAAGGCACTGCATCTCAGCGGTCTAAGGCACTGCACCTCAGCGGTCTAAGGCACTGCACCTCAGCGGTCTAAGGCACTGCATCTCAGCGGTCTAAGGCACTGCATCTCAGCGGTCTAAGGCACTGCACCTCAGCGGTCTAAGGCACTGCATCTCAGCGGTCTAAGGCACTGCACCTCAGCGGTCTAAGGCACTGCATCTCAGAGGTCTAAGGCACTGCATCTCAGCGGTCTAAGGCACTGCATCTCAGCGGTCTAAGGCACTGCATCTCAGCGGTCTAAGGCACTGCATCTCAGCGGTCTAAGGCACTGCATCTCAGCGGTCTAAGGCACTGCATCTCAGCGGTCTAAGGCACTGCATCTCAGCGGTCTAAGGCACTGCATCTCAGCGGTCTAAGGCACTGCATCTCAGCGGTCTAAGGCACTGCATCTCAGCGGTCTAAGGCACTGCATCTCAGCGGTCTAAGGCACTGCATCTCAGCGGTCTAAGGCACTGCATCTCAGCGGTCTAAGGCACTGCATCTCAGTGCTTGAGGCGTCACTACAGACCCACCTGGTTCGATTCCAGGCTGTATCACAACCGGCCGTGATTGGGAGTCCCATAGGGCGGCGCACAATTGGCCCAGCGTCGTCCGGGTTTGGCCGGTGTAGGCCGTCATTGTAAATAAGAATTTGTTCTTAACTGACTTGGCTAGTTAAATAAAGGTAAAATAAAAATAACTGATGCTTGAGGGTTTATTCTACATTGAAAAACACGCATTCGATTGGATTCCACACCTGATTTGTTGAAACTACAAACAGGCCAAAACTATGACGGACCACATGCAACACCACTGAATTAGAGCACCCAGCTATGCAACATTTCTTAGCAAAACATGTTCATATTTGGCCATATTAATATTATTGCATGGTGGTAAAAAGGCCTTAAGTGTTGAAATGATTGTTTGATTTACAAGATGAAGTCACTACAGTCTTCCCTTAACCCTGTAACGCATCACACTGCAGATCTTTTAATACCTTGGTATATCTGTGTCACGGTCGTTTAAGGACGGGTCAGACCAAGGCGCAGCGTGAAATGCATTCATGTTTATTAACTGATAAACACACGAACAAAACAACATAACGTGAAGTCCTCAGGCTAAACACAAAACAAGCCTCTACACGGAACAAGATCCCACAACTAATGCATGCCAACAGGCTGCCTAAGTATGATCCCCAATCAGAGACAAGGAGCGACAGCTGCCTCTGATTGGGAATCACACCCGGCCAAACATAGAAATACACCACCTAGAATGAGAACATAGAAATACTAATATAGAATATCCACACCCTGACTCAACATACAAGAGTCCCACGAGTCAGGGTGTGAGAATCTGTAACAACCATCTCTTTACCGTGACCCACAGACCGAAGCAGAGTCGCCTGTTTGTCTTAGGCTGATTCCCAAATGGCACCCTATTTCCTTATATAGCTGGGGGGAAAGTAGTGCACTTGATAGGGAATAAGGTGCCATTTGAGATGCATTCCCTTAGCCCTGATGCTAGCCCTCCATCCTCCCATTAATGAGCATGGGCTCCTAATTGCAATAACAAAAATACATTAGCTCATTAGCATGCCGTGACACACACTCAGGAATAATGTATCAGAGGTACGCAGGCCTCCTCTAATTACAGCCAACGCTAGCTGCTTTTCTACGTGACAAAATAAACGTGACTTTCACTAATGACACTCTGGTGTTGGGAATGAGTTGGTCACCATGGAAACCCAGTATAGCCGAATTGAAGACAATCTGACTAAAGACAACCAATAATAATAGTCTATGTAAATTAGGTTTTAAATTTGGTTGATGTTACGGTTAATTATGTATATATGGAGGTCGGGTCAACGTGTAATGTGTTATATGGTAATTGTGTAATAAGACCTGACTACTTTGTCCTATAACTCCAACTCACTAAGTTGAATGGAGGATAGCCGGTATAGCTGAATGGAGGATAGCCGGTATAGCTGAATGGAGGATAGCCAGTATAGCTGAATGGAGGATAGCCAGTATAGCTGAATGGAGGATAGCCAGTATAGCTGAATGGAGGATAGCCAGTATAGCTGAATGGAGGATAGCCGGTATAGCTGAATGGAGGATAGCCAGTATAGCTGAATGGAGGATAGCCAGTATAGCTGAATGGAGGATAGCCGGTATAGCTGAATGGAGGATAGCCAGTATAGCTGAATGGAGGATAGCCAGTATAGCTGAATGGAGGATAGCCGGTATAGCTGAATGGAGGATAGCCAGTATAGCTGAATGGAGGATAGCCGGTATAGCTGAATGGAGGATAGCCGGTATAGCTGAATGGAGGATAGCCGGTATAGCTGAATGGAGGATAGCCAGTATAGCTGAATGGAGGATAGCCAGTATAGCTGAATGGAGGATAGCCAGTATAGCTGAATGGAGGATAGCCAGAATAGCTGAATGGAGGATAGCCGGTATAGCTGAATGGAGGATAGCCGGTATAGCTGAATGGAGGATAGCCGGTATAGCTGAATGGAGGATAGCCAGTATAGCTGAATGGAGGATAGCCAGTATAGCTGAATGGAGGATAGCCAGTATAGCTGATTGGAGGATAGCCAGTATAGCTGAATGGAGGATAGCCAGTATAGCTGAATGGAGGATAGCCAGTATAGCTGAATGGAGGATAGCCAGTATAGCTGAATGGAGGATAACCGGTATAGCTGAATGGTGGATAGCCAGTATAGCAGAATGGAGGATAGCCAGTATAGCAGAATGGAGGATAGCCGGTATAGCTGAATGGAGGATAGCCAGAATGGAGGATAGCCGGTATAGCTGAATGGAGGATAGCCAGTATAGCTGAATGGAGGATAGCCAGTATAGCTGAATGGAGGATAGCCAGTATAGCTGAATGGAGGATAGCCAGTATAGCTGAATGGAGGATAGCCGGTATAGCTGAATGGAGGATAGCCAGAATGGAGGATAGCCAGTATAGCTGAATGGAGGATAGCCAGAATGGAGGATAGCCGGTATAGCTGAATGGAGGATAGCCAGTATAGCTGAATGGAGGATAGCCAGTATAGCTGAATGGAGGATAGCCGGTATAGCTGAATGGAGGATAGCCAGAATGGAGGATAGCCAGTATAGCTGAATGGAGGATAGCCAGTATAGCATAATGGAGGATAGCCAGTATAGCTGAATGGAGGATAGCCGGTATAGTTAAATGGAGGATAGCCAGTATAGCTGAATGGAGGATAGCCGGTATAGCAGAATGGAGGATAGCCAGTATAGCTGAATGGAGGATAGCCAGTATAGCTGAATGGAGGATAGCCAGAATGGAGGATAGCCAGTATAGCTGAATGGAGGATAGCCGGTATAGCTGAATGGAGGATAGCCGGTATAGCTGAATGGTGGATAGCCAGTATAGCTGATTGGAGGATAGCCGGTATAGCTGAATGGAGGATAGCCGGTATAGCTGAATGGAGGATAGCCGGTATAGCTGAATGGAGGATAGCCGGTATAGCTGAATGGAGGATAGCCAGAATGGAGGATAGCCAGTATAGCTGAATGGAGGATAGCCAGTATAGCATAATGGAGGATAGCCAGTATAGCTGAATGGAGGATAGCCGGTATAGTTAAATGGAGGATAGCCAGTATAGCTGAATGGAGGATAGCCGGTATAGCAGAATGGAGGATAGCCAGTATAGCTGAATGGAGGATAGCCAGTATAGCTGAATGGAGGATAGCCAGAATGGAGGATAGCCAGTATAGCTGAATGGAGGATAGCCGGTATAGCTGAATGGAGGATAGCCGGTATAGCTGAATGGTGGATAGCCAGTATAGCTGATTGGAGGATAGCCGGTATAGCTGAATGGAGGATAGCCGGTATAGCTGAATGGAGGATAGCCGGTATAGCTGAATGGAGGATAGCCGGTATAGCTGAATGGAGGATAGCCGGTATAGCTGAATGGAGGATAGCCAGTATAGCTGAATGGAGGATAGCCGGTATAGCTGAATGGAGGATAGCCAGTATAGCTGAATGGTGGATAGCCGGTATAGCTGAATGGAGGATAGCCAGTATAGCTGAATGGAGGATATCCAGTATAGCTGAATGGAGGATAGCCAGTATAGCTGAATGGAGGATAGCCGGTATAGCTGAATGGAGGATAGCCAGTATAGCTGAATGGAGGATAGCCAGTATAGCTGAATGGAGGATAGCCAGTATAGCTGAATGGAGGATAGCCAGTATAGCTGAATGGAGGATAGCCAGTATAGCTGAATGGAGGATAGCCAGAATAGCTGAATGGAGGATAGCCGGTATAGCTGAATGGAGGATAGCCAGTATAGCTGAATGGAGGATAGCCAGTATAGCTGAATGGAGGATAGCCAGTATAGCTGAATGGAGGATAGCCAGTATAGCTATTATTACAAGAGGCAAATGGAACTTTAAAACAGTATAATTTCCTATTAATGACTATTTTATTGATGTATTTGTGATGTGAGCGATGCTTTAGAATGCATTGGACTCTGACTGGCATTTTGAAATGCGTCTGAGGTGGTCAGTCAAAGTCGGTGGACACGAGCCCCGCGTCCAATGAAGGATAGCCAGTATAGCCCTGCGTCAACATTTTTCCGATATATTCTACGTCCCAAATGGCACCCTATTCCCTATATAGTGCGCAACTTTTGACCAGAGCCCTGTATAGGGAATAGGGTGCCATTTGGGACACAACCAAGGTCAACAGGAAGCTCAGAGAGAATCCTCTGTTTTCCTCCTTCTTCTAAGCTCTTTCACCAAATTTTTTTTTTCTTTTTCTGTAATTCATTTTTTCATTAAACTCTTTGATATGCACATAAAAGTACAGCTGGGGAGAAAAAAAGAAATGCAGAGAGAGATTCAGGGCATTGACACAGCTCATTGTTCCTACGCAGGGCGTTCTAGAATGCACAAAGCTACAGACTATTGCTCGCTACAATATCTATGTTTTATCTTAGCAATGGAATATATATATAGATGGCGTTCTGGACGCTATGAAATACCAGTGTAATATGCCTATATGGTAAGCTTCTGTACAGCTCTTGAGAGCCTCAACCAGAGACGGGCAATAGACGCCTGGGTCACACAAACATAATAATATGCCATTTTAGCAGACGCTTTTATCCAAAGCGACTTACAGTCATGTGCGCATACATTTTTTACGTATGGGGTGGTCCCGGGGATCGAACCCACTACCCTGGCGTTACAAGCGCCGTGCTCTACCAGCTGAGCTACAGAGGACCACAAATACATGTACGTGATGACATGTACGTACAGCAGAGGGTGGTGTTGCACTGTGAAAGAAGAAAAGAGCCCTTCCTTCACGGTTGGTGCCACACCTGGGAAGCCTTCGTCACTGACAAATAAAATAAAATAAAATAAAATCAAATCAAATAAAATCAAATGTTATTGGCCACATGCGCCGAATACAACAGGTGCAGACATTACAGTGAAATGCTTCCTTACAGCCCTTAACCAACAATGCATTTATTTTTAATAAAAAAAGTAGAATAAAACAAGTGTTGAGAAAAAAAGAGCAGAAGTAAAATAAAATAACAGTAGGGAGGCTATATATACAGGGGGGTACCGGTGCAGAGTCAATGTGCAATAACAGTAGGGAGGCTATATATACAGGGGGGTACCGGTGCAGAGTCAATGTGTAATAACAGTAGGGAGGCTATATATACAGGGGGGTACCGGTGCAGAGTCAATGTGTAATAACAGTAGGGAGGCTATATATACAGTGGGGTACCGGTGCAGAGTCAATGTGCGGGGGCTATATATACAGGGGGGTACCGGTGCAGAGTCAATGTGTAATAACAGTAGGGAGGCTATATATATACAGGGGGGTACCGGTGCAGAGTCAATGTGTAATAACAGTAGGGAGGCTATATATATACAGGGGGGTACCGGTGCAGAGTCAGTGTGCAATAACAGTAGGGAGGCTATATACAGGGGGGTACCAGTGCAGAGTCAATGTGTAATAACAGTAGGGAGGCTATATATACAGGGGGGTACCGGTGCAGAGTCAATGTGTAATAACAGTAGGGAGGCTATATATACAGGGGGGTACCAGTGCAGAGTCAATGTGTAATAACAGTAGGGAGGCTATATACAGGGGGGTACCGGTGCAGAGTCAATGTGCAATAACAGTAGGGAGGCTATATATACAGGGGGGTACTGGTGCAGAGTCAATGTGCGGGGGCTATATATACAGGGGGGTACCGGTGCAGAGTCAATGTGTAATAACAGTAGGGAGGCTATTTATATACAGGGGGGTACCGGTGCAGAGTCAATGTACGGGGGCTATATATACAGGGGGGTACCGGTGCAGAGTCAATGTGCGGGGGCTATATATACAGGGGGGTACCGGTGCAGAGTCAATGTGCGGGGGCACCGGCTAGTTGAGGTAGTTGAAGTAATATGTACATGTGGGAAAATAGTCTGCTCTTATTGTATATATCAATGCAACTTAATGAAAGTGGAAAGACAGATTATGTTCAAAATTACACTTAATTGGGCTTCTTTAAATAACCCTGAGTGAGTAGGGCTGTGTGTGTGTGTGTGTGTTTGTGTGTGTGTGTGTGTGTCTTCGAGTGTGTGTCCGTGCGTGTGTGTTCCGAGAGAGAGAATAAGGAATGGCCACCATTACATTCTATTTCAGCCTCGATGCAAAGTACATTTGCGGCAAACACAGAACCATACTTTCATATTATTAGTGAGGTATCTGTCATTATAGTTTCTTCTCTTCAAATATTATATAGGCTACATCAGTGGTTCCCAAACTGTGGGGCACCCACCCCTGTGGGGCACCCACCCCTCGCGGATTGTTTTGGATCCGTGAGGGATCAAAAAAAAAAAGAAAATGTTTTAAGGAACTCTGACGGCTTTCAACTTACTCTTGAAAATTGTAATCGTAAATGCATCATCAGTTTTCCTCTTGTCATGTCAGTCATTGCATACCTTAATAACATTGGAAAGATGGGTTATTTTTTGAAAGGTGAATGTGATTTCTTTAATAATATAATACAGTTATCCACTTTACTTGTTGAGACATTTTCAGGCAAACCACAACTCAACTGGTCATCCCCAAATCAACACCTCCTTTGGCCGCCATTCCTTCCAGTTCTCTGCTGCTAATGACTGGAACGAACTGCAAAAATCTCTGAAGCTGGAGACTCTTATCTCCCTCACTAACTTTAAGCATCAGTTGTCAGAGCAGCTTACCGATCACTGCACCTGTACACAGCCCATCTGAAATTAGCCCACCCAACTACCTCATCCCCATATTGTTATTTATTTTGCTCATTTGCACACCAGTATCTCTATTTGCACATCATCTTCTGCACATCTATCACTCCAGTGTTAATACTAAATTGTAATTATTTTGCACTATGGCCTATTTATTGCCTTACCTCCATAACTTACTACATTTGCACACACTGTATATAGATTTTCTATTGTGTTATTGACTTTATGTTTTGTTTACCCCATATGTAACTCTGTGTTGTTGTTTTTATCGCACTGCTTTGCTTTATCTTGGCCAGGTCGCAGTTGTAAATGAGAACGTGTTCTCAACTGGCTTACCTGGTTAAATAAAGGTTAAATAAAATTAAAAATTTTAAAATTGGGTCATATGCAGGTATATAATAAGATAAACAATAATAATACACTAATAAAAGTAATAAATGTTATTTGTATAGACATTTCATACAGAGAATACAGCTCAAAGAGCTTCAAGCAGTATTGCCTTCTACAGTTAATAATTTATTTTTTCTGTGGCATGTTGTAAGTTGTTGTGGTTTTAGATAGAGGATCAGATCAATTCTCTCTCTAAATGGACAAAAGCCTGCTGTCTGTCTTCCACATCCAGACATTGACGGTCTCTCTCTTTCCCTCTCTCGATCCCCCTCCCTCTCTCCCTCCCTTCCACTCTCTCTCCCTCTGTTTGTCTATTTTCTTCATTTACCCTTTTTCATTCCATTTCTCGCTGGCTGGCTTGACTAATGCCTCCTGGTTTTCTGCCTCCCGCTGGCTTGCTTGGCTAATGCCTGCTGGTTCTCTGCCTCCCGCTGGCTGGCTTGGCTAATGCCCCCTGGTTCTCTGCCGCCCGCTGGCTGGCTTGGCTAATGCCCCCTGGTTCTCTGCCGCCCGCTGGCTGGCTTGGCTAATGCCTGCTGGTTCTCTGCCGCCCGCTGGCTGGCTTGGCTAATGCCTGCTGGTTCTCTGCCTCCCGCTGGCTGGCTTGGCTAATGCCCCCTGGTTCTCTTCTCCAGCCAACCCTACCAACTGACTCCCAGGTGACCATCTCGTCCTCCTAGAGAGTCTTACCCAGGTAGCATGCACTGAGACTGTCCTTGGGGAGGCCCTCTGTCCCCGTGTATGTCTCTCTGTCCCCTGTCTCTCTCTATTATATTTGTCTATATAGACAGCACCATTTGGAAGGCTGTTTATTCATCTTAACAGTTTGCTGCAGGGGTCCGCTGCATAGATGCACACGCAGATGGAAGTATGAGGCTTTGGAATCCACTGAAGGGATAGTGAGATATGAATAAATGCAGCCCATTCTGTTTCCTATTCATCAGAATACACGACACTCCCCTGGATGTCTCCAACCGTTATCCAACCGTTTACACAACACTCCCCCGGATGTCTCCAACCGTTTCCATGACACTCCCCTGGATGTCTCCAACCGTTTCCACAACACTCCCCTGGATGTCTCCAACCGTTTCCACAACACTCCCCTGGATGTCTCCAACCGTTTCCACAACACTTCCCTGGATGTCTCCAACCGTTTCTACAACACTCCCCTGGATGTCTCCAACCGTTTCCATGACACTCCCCTGGATGTCTCCAACCGTTTCCATGACACTCCCCTGGATGTCTCCAACCGTTTCCATGACACTCCCCTGGATGTCTCCAACCGTTTCCACAACACTCCCCTGGATGTCTCCAACCGTTTCCACAACACTCCCCTGGATGTCTCCAACCGTTTCCACGACACTCCCCTGGATGTCTCCAACCGTTTCCACAACACTCCCCTGGATGTCTCCAACCGTTTCCATGACACTCCCCTGGATGTCTCCAACCGTTTCCACAACACTCCCCTGGATGTCTCCAACCGTTTCCACAACACTCCCCTGGATGTCTCCAACCGTTTCCACGACACTCCCCTGGATGTCTCCAACCGTTTCCACGACACTCCCCTGGATGTCTCCAACCGTTTCCACAACACTCCCCTGGATGTCTCCAACCGTTTCCACGACACTCCCCTGGATGTCTCCAACCGTTTCCACAACACTCCCCTGGATGTCTCCAACCGTTTCCACAACACTCCCCTGGATGTCTCCAACCGTTTCCACGACACTCCCCCGGATGTCTCCAACCGTTTCCACGACACTCCCCTGGATGTCTCCAACCGTTTCCACAACACTCCCCTGGATGTCTCCAACCGTTTCCACAACACTTCCCTGGATGTCTCCAACCGTTTCCATGACACTCTCCCGGATGTCTCCAACCGTTATCCAACCGTTTACACAACACTCCCCCGGATGTCTCCAACCGTTTCCACAACACTCCCCTGGATGTCTCCAACCGTTTCCACAACACTCCCCTGGATGTCTCCAACCGTTTCCACAACACTTCCCTGGATGTCTCCAACCGTTTCCACAACACTCCCCTGGATGTCTCCAACCGTTTCCATGACACTCCCCTGGATGTCTCCAACCGTTTCCACAACACTCCCCTGGATGTCTCCAACCGTTTCCACAACACTCCCCTGGATGTCTCCAACCGTTTCCATGACACTCCCCTGGATGTCTCCAACCGTTTCCACAACACTCCCCTGGATGTCTCCAACCGTTTCCACAACACTCCCCTGGATGTCTCCAACCGTTTCCATGACACTCCCCTGGATGTCTCCAACCGTTTCCACGACACTCCCCTGGATGTCTCCAACCGTTTCCACAACACTCCCCTGGAAGTCTCCAACCGTTTCCACAACACTCCCCTGGATGTCTCCAACCGTTTCCACGACACTCCCCTGGATGTCTCCAACCGTTTCCACAACACTCCCCTGGATGTCTCCAACCGTTTCCACGACACTCCCCTGGATGTCTCCAACCGTTTCCACGACACTCCCCTGGATGTCTCCAACCGTTTCCATGACACTCTCCCGGATGCCTCCAACCGTTTCCATGACACTCCCCCTGATGTCTCCAACCGTTTCCATGACACTCTCCCGGATGTCTCCAACTGTTTCCACGACACTCCCCCGGATGTCTTTAACTGTTTCCACGTCACTCCCCCGGATGTCTCCAACCGTTTCCATGACACTCTCCCGGATGTCTCCAACTGTTTCCACGACACTCCCCCGGATGTCTTTAACTGTTTCCACGTCACTCCCCCGGATGTCTCCAACCGTTTCCATGACACTCTCCCGGATGTCTCCAACTGTTTCCATGACACTCCCCTGGATGTCTCCAACCGTTTCCATGACACTCCCCTGGATGTCTCCAACCGTTTCCACAACACTCCCCTGGATGTCTCCAACCGTTTCCACAACACTCCCCCGGATGTCTCCAACCGTTTCCATGACACTCCCTCGGATGCCTCCAACCATTTCCATGACTCTCCCCCGGATGTCTCCAACCATTTCCATGAAACTCCCCCGGATGCCTCCAACCATTTCCATGACACTCCCCCGGATGTCTCCAACCATTTCCATGAAACTCCCCCGGATGTCTCCAACCATTTCCATGAAACTCCCCCGGATGTCTCCAACCATTTCCATGAAACTCCCCTGGATGTCTCCAACCATTTCTATGAAACTCCCCCGGATGTCTCCAACCATTTCCATGAAACTCCCCCGGATGTCTCCAACCATTTCCATGAAACTCCCCCGGATGTCTCCAACCATTTCCATGAAACTCCCCCGGATGTCTCCAACCATTTCCATTAAACTCCCCCGGATGTCTCCAACCATTTCCATGAAACTCCCCCGGATGTCTCCAACCGTTTCCACAACACTCCCCTGGATGTCTCCAACCATTTCCATGAAACTCCCCCGGATGCCTCCAACCATTTCCATGAAACTCCCCCGGATGTCTCCAACCATTTCCATGAAACTCCCCCGGATGTCTCCAACCATTTCCATGAAACTCCCCCGGATGTCTCCAACCATTTCCATGAAACTCCCCCGGATGTTTCCAACAGGCTAGGTCTGCTGTGATGCTGTTTTAAACTTGTGGAGAAAAGAAAAAAAGAAATCTCCTCTTCTAGAATCTCTTAGAGAAGTTGAAACTTGCCTACGTAACTAGCACCTCGAGGCATGAACAATCTGCTTCCTGCATGTGAATACCAAACAGAGGAGGTAATGGGCGTCAGAAAGGTCGCAATGGCGCCACGTGCATGGTCTGATCTCTCAATAGAGCTGCTTTCACACAGACGTGGGTGATGTGGCACCAGTGACCTGTGTTCATTACCTCTGACGGACACACACATACACAAACCCTGCGCTAATTACCTCTGATGGATGGCATGTGTCTGGGAGGTCTGCGCCCTTACCCATCATGCATCAGCAACCGGACAGTGACTGTTTAAAAAAAAAAAAAAAATGTTAACCTTTATTTAACTAGGCAAGTCAGTTAAGAACAAATTCATATTTACAATGACGGCCTACCCCGGCCAATCCGTCCCCTAACCCGGACGACGCTGGGCCAATTATGCGCCGCCATATGGGAATCCCGATCATGGCCGGTTGTGATACAAACCGGGATCGAACCCAGGTCTGTAGAGACGCCTCTAGCACTGCGATGCAGTGCCTTAGACCGCTGCGCCACTCAATGACTATCCAGTCAGGCTGAGCATAATTTGACCATCTCCCTCTCCCTTTTCCCTGACTGTTGCCATTTAGCTTTTCATATCTGCTGTTGTGTAAAAGCCCAACGAACAGGAACACGCATGTACGCAAACACACAAGCCTACGTATGCAGTGCATTCGGAAAGTATTCAGACCCCTTGACTTCATCCACATTTTGTTACGTTACAGCCTTATTCTAAAATTGATTAAATTGTTTCCCACCCCCCCTCATCAATCTACACACAATATCCCATAATGACAAAGTAAAAACAGGTTTTTAGAATTTTTGGAAAATGTATTAAAAAAACAAAAAACTGAAATAAACATTTACATAAGTATTCAGACCCTTTACTCAGTACTTTGTTGAAGCACCTTTGGCAGCGATTACAGCCTCGAGTCTTCTTGGGTATGACGCTACAAGCTTGGCACACCTGTATTTGGGGAGTTTCTCCCATTCTTCTCTGCAGATCCTCTCAAGCTATGTCAGGTTGGATGGGGAGTGCTGCTGCACAGCTATTTTCAGGTCTCTCCAGAGATGTTCGATCGGGTTCAAGTCCGGATTCTGGCTGGGCCACTCAAGGACATTCAGAGACTTCACCGTAGGGATGGTGTCATGTTTCCTCCAGACGTGACGCTTGTCATTCAGGCCAAAGCGTTACATCTTGGTTTCATCTGCAGAGAATCTTGTTTCTCATGGTCTGAGAGTCTTTAGGTGCCTTTTGACAAACTCAAAGCCGGCTGTCATGTGCCTTTCACTGAGGAGTGGCTTCCGTCTGGCCACTCTACCATAAAGGCCTGATTGGTGGAGTGCTGCAGAAATGGTTGTCCTTCTGGAAGGTTCTCCAATCTCCACAGAGGAACTCTGGAGCTCTGTCAGAGTGACCATCGGGTTCTTGGTCACCTCCCTGACCAAGGCCCTTCTCCCCCGATTGCTCAGTATGGCTGGGCGGCCAGCTCTAGGAAGAGTCTTGGTGGTTCCAAACTTCTTCCAATTAAGAATGATGGAGGCCACTGTGTTCTCGGGGACCTTCAATGCTGCAGAAATGTTTTGGTACCCTTCCCCAGATCTGTGCCTCACCACAATTCTGTCTCGGAGCTCTACGGACAATTTCTTCAACCTCATGGCTTGGTCTTTGCTCTGACATGCACTGTCAACTGTGGGACCTTATTTTTGACAGGTGTGTGCCTTTCCAAATCATGTCCAATCAATTGAATTTACCACAGGTGGACACCAATCAAGTTGTAGAAACAGCTCAAGGATGATCAATGGAAACAGGATGCACCTGAGCTCAATTTCGCATCTCATAGCAAATGGTCTGAATACTTATGTAAATAAGGTACTTCTGTTTTTTATTTTTAATACATTTGCCAAATTTTCTAAAAACCTATTTTCGCTTTGTCATTATGGGGTAGTGTGTGTAGATTGATGAGAATAATTAAATAAATATAAAATAGAATAAGGCTAAGGATGTAACGTAACAAAATCTGGAAAAAGGGAAGGGGTCTGAATAGTTTCCCTTATGCACTGTACGTTTATATAACTCACCCTGGCCCTGTGAGGGCCTGGCATGTCTATAACTCACCCTGGCCCTGTGAGGGCCCGGCATGTGTATAACTCACCCTGGCCCTGTGAGGGCCCGGCATGTGTATAACTCACCCTGGCCCTGTGAGGGCCCGGCATGTGTATAACTCACCCTGGCCCTGTGAGGGCCCGGCATGTCTATAACTCACCCTGGCCCTGTGAGGGCCTGGCATGTCTATAACTCACCCTGGCCCTGTGAGGGCCTGGCATGTCTATAACTCACCCTGGCCCTGTGAGGGCCCGGCATGTGTATAACTCACCCTGGTCCTGTGAGGGCCCGGCATGTGTATAACTCACCCTGGCCCTGTGAGGGCCTGGCATGTGTATAACTCACCCTGGTCCTGTGAGGGCCTGGCATGTCTATAACTCACCCTGGCCCTGTGAGGGCCTGGCATGTGTATAACTCACCCTGGTCCTGTGAGGGCCTGGCATGTGTATAACTCACCCTGGTCCTGTGAGGGCCTGGCATGTGTATAACTCACCCTGGCCCTGTGAGGGCCTGGCATGTGTATAACTCACCCTGGTCCTGTGAGGGCCCGGCATGTGTATAACTCACCCTGGCCCTGTGAAGTCCTGGCATGTGTATAACTCACCCTGGCCCTGTGAAGGCCCGGCATGTGTATAACTCACCCTGGCCCTGTGAGGGCCTGGCATGTGTATAACTCACCCTGGCCCTGTGAAGTCCCGGCATGTGTATAACTCACCCTGGCCCTGTGAGGCCACGGCATGTGTGTGAATTTAAATCACAATAGAGATGTGTATCCTCCAATATAAACTTAATAATTATTAGAACGTTGGGTAAATAGCTTGTCTTCCCCTCACCCTCCTCTCTCTCTCTCTCTCTCTCTCTCTTTCTCTCTCTCTCTCTCTCTCTCTCTGTCTCTCTCTCTCTCTCTCTCTCTCTCTCTCTCTCTCTCTGTGTCACTTCCCACCATCTTATTTCGGCCCTCAAATACATAAGCAATTTATTTATTGTTTGAGATGTATTACTGGTTTCTTGAATACGTTGAATTGTAGTTGAAGCTGAATAAATCCTCTCTCTTTGCCCAGTCCCCACCCTCCTCCCCATAAGGTGCACACTCTTTTCTTCCTTTACCCACACTGAGTGGGTGTGGTTTATTGTTGGCAGTGTTGGGTAGGTTACTCAGTTTATTGTCTATCATGAGAGATGGGACATTTTTTTTGTTGAAAATTTGCTCTTCATGACAGAATGTTAAAATGAGGTGAAATCAAACTCCTCTCTCGAGAGAGCTGAGAATAGAAAACATGGGATGTGTCGGGAATATTCATGCTATTATAATTTATCAACGGCAACCAAAAAAAATACTCTGAGGTGTGAAGCGAAAATGAATATGTTGTCAACACATCTGGAATCAGGGGCGGCAGGTAGCGTTGGGCCAGTAACCAAAATGTCACTAGTTTGTATCCCCAGCCAACTAGGTGAAAAATCTATCTGTGCCCTTGAGCAAGGCACTGGATAAGAGCGTCTGCTAAATGACGAAAATGTCATGTAAATGAATCAATTTCTACACTTTATAAACATTTGACTGTAAAATCACTTTAGAGAGATTTAATATCTTTAGTAGAATATCATTTTCCCATACCTTGAAGCACTCCTTGAATATAAACATCTTTCTTGACCATGCACTCTCTGGCTAAACTTGAATCACCCCAGAACAAACATCCTATCATCAGCATGCTCCATTCAGTGTGGTAGTCTGGAGTCTGAGTTGTGCTGTTTCAATCCCTAACAAACGCCATTAATCAATGTTTGATATGACAGGTGAGGCTAAGTGATATCTGGCCCTTCCTGTGCCGACAGACCCTCTGTGGTCTCTGAGGATGACTGGACTAAACACAGACGGGCATAATGCACCCATTATATTTGAGTGGGCGTAAAGTATGTGAGAATGGAGGAGAGTGTGCGAATTTAGCATTTTTAAATCGACTGCTTTTTCCTGCTATCTACAGCCATAATCATTATGCCTAATTCTATGTTTAAAAATATTTTTACGCATTGTTTTTTTAATTAAAGAATGATGCACATTGATACTTTAAGAACTGTTATGCCTTAGGAGTTTAGTACAACTCAGGGTGCTCTTTTACTGGTCCAGTTAGTGTGCCCCATCTGCGAAATACCGCTGACAGAACCTTTTTTATAAATAATTTTGATAAAATGTGGGCTTAAAATTGAAGTTGAGCAATTAATTTAACATCTGAAAATGAAAAAAAAAAAAAAACCCAGGACAAATCTGAATGGACACGTGGCCTTGTGCCCCACTGTTACCTATTCCATATTATAAGTGCACTACTTTTGATCCAGGGCCCATTGTGCACTATACATGAAATAGTGTACCATTTGGGCCACTGGCAGAGAGTCTGGGGGTGGATAGTGGGTCTGGAGCTGGCTGGATGGAACCAGGGATGGTTTGGAATTCACTTCTCTTATTATGTCTGCCAAACATACTGATCAGGGGGATGGTGGACGGGGGGTTAGGGGGGTTGGAGGCAGGGGGTGTTCTCTGGCCTGGATGGGGATGGTGGACGGGGGGTTAGGGGGGTTGGAGGCAGGGGGTGTTCTCTGGCCTGGATGGAGATGGTGGTTAGGGGGGTTGGAGGCAGGGGGTGTTCTCTGGTCTGGATGGGGGATGGTGGACGGGGGGTTAGGGGGGTTGGAGGCAGGGGGTGTTCTCTGGCCTGGATGGGGATGGTGGACGGGGGGTTAGGGGGGTTGGAGGCAGGGGGTGTTCTCTGGCCTGGATGGGGACGGTGGACAGGGGGGCTTGGAGGCAGGCGGTGTTCTCTGGCCTGGATGGGGACGGTGGTTAGGGGGGTTGGAGGCAGGGGGTGTTCTCTGGTCTGGATGGGGATGGTGGTTAGGGGGGTTGGAGGCAGGGGGTGTTCTCTGGCCTGGATGGGGATGGTGGACGGGGGGTTAGGGGGGTTGGAGGCAGGGGGTGTTCTCTGGCCTGGATGGGGGATGGTGGACGGGGGGTTGGAGGCAGGGGGTGTTCTCTGGTCTGGATGGGGATGGTGGACGGGGGGTTAGGGGGGTTGGAGGCAGGGGGTGTTCTCTGGCCTGGATGGAGATGGTGGACAGGGGGGGGGGGGGTGTTCTCTGGTCTGGATGGGGATGGTGGTTAGGGGGGTTGGAGGCAGGGGGTGTTCTCTGGCCTGGATGGGGATGGTGAACAGGGGGTTAGGGGGGTTGGAGGCAGGGGCTGTTCTCTGGCCTGGATGGAGATGGTGGTTAGGGGGGTTGGAGGCAGGGGGTGTTCTCTGGCCTGGATGGAGATGGTGGTTAGGGGGGTTGGAGGCAGGGGGTGTTCTCTGGCCTGGATGGGGATGGTGGTTAGGGGGTTAGGGGGGTTGGAGGCAGGGGGTGTTCTCTGGCCTGGATGGAGATGGTGGTTAGGGGGGTTGGAGGCAGGGGGTGTTCTCTGGCCTGGATGGGGATGGTGGACGGGGGGTTAGGGGGGTTGGAGGCAGGGGGTGTTCTCTGGCCTGGATGGGGATGGTGGACAGGGGGTTAGGGGGGTTGGAGGCAGGGGGTGTTCTCTGGCCTGGATGGGGGATGATTTCCATGTTCCTGCTCCTAACTAGCAGATAATCTCCTACAAGGATCTGTATTTGGGGGGTGGGGATTAGTCCATAGCACAATCGTTCCCCTTTTCATGTGCAGTGTGTGTGTGTGTGCAACACATTGCCAAAGAGGGGAGTAGTAGGGGATTACAGCAATCTTTCCGATGCAAGGCATCATACAGATGCAGTATCTTAATTTGATCACCTTGTTACAGGAGAACTGTCTTGCAATGCAGGAAATGTAAAACTTGTAGTGTATTTGAGGTTTCAAAAGTTTGTAATTTCCACTTTGACATTTCAGACTTGATTTTCCCTTACGAAAAATGTATCAACCCCTACAGAAATGTCCATTAATTATAATCCACATAATAAATAAAATTTCCTGTTGCCGCAGGATTATTTTCCTGCTATAGCAGACTGGCTCAAATGAAGATCCTACATCTGTAAGCTATTTCTGTAAGCACACATGGGTTGTTTGTGAAAGCAGGCTTTGCCAATCAGCCTGTGCCCCCAATCAGCATGGCTGCTGCTTCTTGCCCCCTGGCTGTGTCACAAATGGCATCAGTCTCTTACCTATAGCCCCAGTCTCTAGTGCCCTATCTACTGAATTAGAGACAAAGCCATTCATTGTTTAACACAGCAACCACATATCAGGTAGGCCTGTCGAGACCCCTTGACTTTTTCCACATTTTGTTGTATCTGTGCTGCAATAGTCTATGTGCCTGGGGGCTAGGGTCAGTCTGTTATATCTGGTGTTATTCTCCTGTCTTATCTGGTGTCCTGTGTGAATTTAAGTATGCTCCCTCTAATTCTCTCTCTCTCCCTCCCCTCCCAGAGGACCTGAGCCCTAGGACCATGCCTCAGGACTACAGTGCTATGAAAAAGTATTTGCCCCCTTTCTAATTTTCTCTACTTTTGCATATTTGTGATACTGAATGTTATCAGATCTTCAACCAAAACCTAATATTAGATAAAGGGAACATAAGTGAACAAATAACACAACAATTACATATTTATTTCATTTATTTCATAAACAAAGTTATGCAACACCCATTTCCCCTGTGTGAAAAAGTAATTGCCCCCTTACACTCAATAACTGGTTGTGCCATGAACTGCTCGTTTCAAGTCCTGCCACAACATCTCAATTGGGATTAGGTCTGGACTTTGACTAGGTCATTCCAAAACTTCCAATTTGTTGCTTTTTAGCAATTTTCATGTAGACTTGATTGTGTGTTTTGGATCATTGTCTTGCTGCATGACCCAGCTGCGCTTCAGCTTCAGCTCACAGATGGATGGTCTGACATTATCCTGTAGAATTCTCTGATACAGAGCAGAATTCATGGTTCCTTCTATTAAGGCAAGTCGTCCAGGTCCTGAGGCAGCAAAGCATCCCCAAACCATCACACCACCACCACCATGCTTGACCTTTGGTATGATGTTCTTACTGTGGAATGCAGAGTTACTTTTTCATAGCACTGTACCTGGCCTGATGACTCCTTGCTGTCCCCAGTCCACCTGGTCGTGCTGCTGCTCCAGTTTCAACTCTTCTGCCTGCGGCTATGGAACCCTGACCTGTTCACTGGACGTGCTACCTTGTTCCGGACCTGCTGTTTTCAACTCTCTCTCTCTACCGCACCTGCTATTTCAACCTCTAAATGCCCGGCTATGAAAAGCCAAGTGACATTTACTCCTGATGTACTGACCTGTTGCAACCTCTACAACCACTGTGATTATTATTTGACCCTGATGGTCATCTATGAACATTTGAACATATTGGAGAGAAATCTGGCCTTAATGGCCACGTATACTGTTATAATCTCCACCCGGCACAGCCAGAAGCGGACTGGCCACCCCTCAGAGCCTGGTTCCTCTCTAGGTTTCTTCCTAGGTTTCTGCCTTTCTAGGGAGTTTTTCCTTCTACATCTGCATTGCTTGCTGTTTGGGGTTTTAGGCTGGGTTTCTGTACAGCACTTTGTGAAATCTGCTGATGTAAAAAGGGCTTTATAAATACATTTGATTGATTGATTGATCTTACCTATAGCTGCAATCTCTAGTGCCCGATCTCCTGACTCCAGTCTGTTACTTATAGTTCCAGTCTGTTACTTATAGGTCCTGTCTCCAGTACCTTGAGTAAAGGAAAAACAGAGAGATGCCATTGTGAGGAGGGAGGGAGGGAGGGAGGGAGGGAGGATACAGCCTAGCCTTGGCACTCATTTTGCTTTTGACATATTGTTGATATTAAAAGATAATTGTTCTGGCTATTTCATCTTCCCGGCTGCGTGCAGGTTTGCCTTTAGCCCGCATGTCATTACTGCCCCTGTCACATGGAATCTTCCTGCACCTATCAGGAGGAGCTCACCTTTGACACTGGGAGATAATACGAAAACTGAAAAGACACGACAAACTTAAAGATTTCCCCCTCCACCTGAATAAGCTCTGTGACCCTGAGAGTCTGAATAAACAAACCAGGCTGACATTGGAGATTTACCAACAGGCAGGCTATTTCAAGGCACAGGTTTTTTTTCTCCTCCTGTGTCCTATAGTAGTCTACTACTGGTCCTCTGTAGCTCAGCTGGTAGAGCACGGCGCTTGTAACGCCAAGGTAGTGGGTTCGATCCCCGGGACCACCCATACACAAAAAAAAAAATATGTATGCACGCATGACTGTAAGTCGCTTTGGATAAAAGCGTCTGCTAAATGGCATATTATATTATTACTAATGACTACACATAACCCTATAGTAGTCTACTACTGACTACATATAACTCTATAGTAGTCTACTACTGACTACACATAACCCTATAGTAGTCTACTTCTGACTACACATAACCCTATAGTAGTCTACTACTGACTACACATAACCCTATAGTAGTCTACTACTGACTACACATAACCCTATAGTAGTCTACTACTGACTACACATAACCCTATAGTAGTCTACTACTGACTACACATAACCATAACCCTATAGTAGTCTACTACTGACTACACATAACCATAACCCTATAGTAGTCTACTACTGACTACACATAACCCTATAGTAGTCTACTACTGACTACACATAACCCTAACCCTATAGTAGTCTACTACTGACTACATATAACCCTATAGTAGTCTACTACTGACTACACATAACCCTAACCCTATAGTAGTCTACTACTGTCTACACATAACCCTATAGTAGTCTACTACTGACTACATATAACCCTATAGTAGTATGCTACTGACTACACATAACCCTATAGTAGTCTACTACTGACTACACATAACCCTAACCCTATAGTAGTCTACTACTGACTACATATAACCCTATAGTAGTATGCTACTGACTACACATAACCCTATAGTAGCCTACTACTGACTAAATATAACCCTATAGTAGTCTACTACTGACTACATATAACCCTATAGTAGTCTACTACTGACTACATATAACCATATAGTAGTCTACTACTGACTACACATAACCTTATAGTAGTCTACTACTGACTACATATAACCCTATAGTAGTCTACTACTGACTAAATATAACCCTATAGTAGTCTACTACTGACTACACATAACCTTATAGTAATCTACTACTGACTACATATAACCCTATAGTAGTCTACTACTGACTACATATAACCCTATAGTAGTCTACTACTGACTACATATAACCATATAGTAATCTACTACTGACTACATATAACCCTATGGTAGTCTACTACTGACTACATATAACCCTATAGTAGTCTACTACTGACTAAATATAACCCTATGGTAGTCTGCTACTGACTACATATAACCCTATAGTAATCTACTACTGACTACATATAACCCTATAGTAGTCTACTACTGACTAAATATAACCCTATAGTAGTCTACTACTGACTACACATAACCCTATAGTAGTCTACTACTGACTACATATAACCCTATAGTAGTCTACTACTGACTAAATATAACCCTATGGTAGTCTGCTACTGACTACATATAACCCTATAGTAATCTACTACTGACAACATATAACCCTATAGTAGTCTACTACTGACTACACATAACCCTATAGTAGTCTACTACTTACTACACATAACCCTAACCCTATAGTAGTCTACTACTGACTACACATAACCCAATAGTAGTCTGCTACTGACTACACATAACCCTATAGTAGTCTACTACTGACTAAATATAACCCTATGGTAGTCTGCTACTGACTAAATATAACCCTATGGTAGACTACTACTGACTAAATATAACCCTATGGTAGTCTACTACTGACTACATATAACCCTATAGTAGTCTACTACTGACTACATATAACCCTATAGTAGTCTACTACTGACTATATATAACCCTATAGTAGTCTACTACTGACTACACATAACTCTATAGTAGTCTACTACTGACTACACATAACTCTATAGTAGTCTACTACTGACTACACATAACCCTATAGTACTCTACTACTGACTACATATAACCCTATAGTAGTCTACTACTGACTACATATAACCCTATAGTAGTCTACTACTGACTACATATAACCCTATAGTAGTCTACTACTGACTACACATAACCCTATAGTAGTCTACTACTGACTACATATAACCCTATAGTAGTCTACTACTGACTACACATAACCCTATAGTAGTCTACTACTGACTACACATAACCCTATAGTAGTCTACTACTGACTACACATAACCCTATAGTAGTCTACTACTGACTACACATAACCCTATAGTAGTCAACTACTGACTACACATAACCCTATAGTAGTCTACTACTGACTACACATAACTCTATAGTAGTCTACTACTGACTACACATAACCCTATAGTAGTCTACTTCTGACTACACATAACCCTATAGTAGTCTACTACTGACTATATATAACCCTATAGTAGTCTACTACTGACTACACATAACCCTATAGTAGTCTACTACTGACTACACATAACCATAACCCTATAGTTGTCTACTACTGACTACACATAACCCTATAGTAGTCTACTACTGACTACACATAACCCTATAGTAGTCTACTTCTGACTACACATAACCCTATAGTACATTTACATTTACATTTTAGTCATTTAGCAGACGCTCTTATCCAGAGCGACTTACAGGAGCAATTAGGGTTAAGTGCCTTGCTCAAGGGCACATTTACGTCATTTAGCAGACGCTCTTATCCAGAGCGACTACAAATTGGTGCATTCACCCTATAGCCAGTGGGATAACCACTTTACAATTATACTTTTATTTTATTTTATTTTTTTTATTTTTTTTGGGGGGGGGGGGGGTAGAAGGATTACTTTATCCTATCCCAGGTGTTCCTTAAAGAGGTGGGGTTTCAAATGTCTCCGGAAGGTGGTGAGTGACTCCGCTGTCCTGGCGTCGTGAGGGAGCTTGTTCCACCATTGGGGTGCCAGAGCAGCGAACAGTTTTGGCTGGGCTGAGCGGGAACTATGCTTCCGCAGAGGAAGGGGAGCCAGCAGGCCAGAGGTGGATGAACGCAATGCCCTCGTTGCGTTCAACTACTGACTACACATAACCCTAACCCTATAGTAGTATACTACTGACTACACATAACCCTATAGTAGTCTACTACTGACTACACATAACCCTAACCCTATAGTAGTATACTACTGGCTACACATAACCCTATAGTAGTCTACTACTGGCTACACATAACCCTATAGTAGTCTACTACTGACTACACATAACCCTATAGTAGTCTACTACTGACTACACATAACCCTATAGTAGTCTACTACTGACTACACATAACCCTAACCCTATAGTAGTATACTACTGACTACACATAACCCTATAGTAGTCTACTACTGACTACACATAACCCTAACCCTATAGTAGTATACTACTGGCTACACATAACCCTATAGTAGTCTACTACTGACTACACATAACCCTATAGTAGTCTACTACTGACTACACATAACCCTATAGTAGTCTACTACTGACTACACATAACCCTATAGTAGTCTACTACTGACTACACATAACCATAACCCTATAGTAGTCCACTACTGACTACACATAACCCTATAGTAGTCTACTACTGACTACATATAACCCTATAGTAGTCTACTACTGACTACACATAACCCTATAGTAGTCTACTACTGACTACACATAACCATAACCCTATAGTAGTCCACTACTGACTACACATAACCCTATAGTAGTCTACTACTGACTACATATAACTCTATAGTAGTCTACTACTGACTACACATAACCCTATAGTAGTCTACTACTGACTACACATAACCCTATAGTAGTCTACTACTGACTACATATAAACCTATAATAGTCTACTACTGACTACACATAACCCTATAGTAGTCTACTACTGACTACACATAACCATAACCCTATAGTAGTCCACTACTGACTACACATAACCCTATAGTAGTCTACTACTGACTACATATAACTCTATAGTAGTCTACTACTGACTACACATAACCCTATAGTAGTCTACTACTGACTACACATAACTCTATAGTAGTCTACTACTGACTACACATAACCCTATAGTAGTCTACTACTGACTACACACAACCCTATAGTAGTCTACTACTGACTACATATAACCCTATAGTAGTCTACTACTGACTACACATAACCCTATAGTAGTCTACTATTGACTACACACAACCCTATAGTAGTCTACCACTGACTACACACAACCCTATAGTAGTCTACTACTGACTACATATAACCCTATAGTAGTCTACTACTGACTACACACAACCCTATAGTAGTCTACTACTGACTACATATAACCCTATAGTAGTCTACTAATGACTACACATAACCCTATAGTAGTCTACTACTGACTACATATAACCCTATAGTAATCTACTACTGACTACATATATACCTATAATAGTCTACTACTGACTACATATAACTCTATAGTAGTCTACTACTGACTACACATAACCATAACCCTATAGTAGTCCACTACTGACTACACATAACCCTATAGTAGTCTACTACTGACTACATATAACCCTATAGTAGTCTACTACTGACTACACATAACCCTATAGTAGTCTACTACTGACTACACATAACCATAACCCTATAGTAGTCCACTACTGACTACACATAACCCTATAGTAGTCTACTACTGACTACATATAACTCTATAGTGGTCTACTACTGACTACACATAACCCTATAGTAGTCTACTACTGACTACACATAACCCTATAGTAGTTTACTACTGACTACACATAACCCTATAGTAGTCTACTACTGACTACACATAACCCTATAGTAGTCTACTACTGATAACCATAACCCTATAGTAGTCTACTACTGACTACACATAACCATAACCCTATAGTAGTCTGCTACTGACTACACATAACCCTATAGTAGTCTACTACTGGCTACACATAACCCTATAGTAGTCTACTACTGACTACATATAACTCTATAGTAGTCTACTACTGACTACACATAACCCTATAGTAGTCTACTACTGACTACACATAACCCTATAGTAGTCTACTACTGACTACATATAAACCTATAATAGTCTACTACTGACTACACATAACCCTATAGTAGTCTACTACTGACTACACATAACCATAACCCTATAGTAGTCCACTACTGACTACACATAACCCTATAGTAGTCTACTACTGACTACATATAACTCTATAGTAGTCTACTACTGACTACACATAACCCTATAGTAGTCTACTACTGACTACACATAACTCTATAGTAGTCTACTACTGACTACACATAACCCTATAGTAGTCTACTACTGACTACACACAACCCTATAGTAGTCTACTACTGACTACATATAACCCTATAGTAGTCTACTACTGACTACACATAACCCTATAGTAGTCTACTACTGACTACACACAACCCTATAGTAGTCTACCACTGACGACACACAACCCTATAGTAGTCTACTACTGACTACATATAACCCTATAGTAGTCTACTACTGACTACACACAACCCTATAGTAGTCTACTACTGACTACATATAACCCTATAGTAGTCTACTAATGACTACACATAACCCTATAGTAGTCTACTACTGACTACATATAACCCTATAGTAATCTACTACTGACTACATATAAACCTATAATAGTCTACTACTGACTACATATAACTCTATAGTAGTCTACTACTGACTACACATAACCATAACCCTATAGTAGTCCACTACTGACTACACATAACCCTATAGTAGTCTACTACTGACTACATATAACCCTATAGTAGTCTACTACTGACTACACATAACCCTATAGTAGTCTACTACTGACTACACATAACCATAACCCTATAGTAGTCCACTACTGACTACACATAACCCTATAGTAGTCTACTACTGACTACATATAACTCTATAGTGGTCTACTACTGACTACACATAACCCTATAGTAGTCTACTACTGACTACACAGAACCCTATAGTAGTTTACTACTGACTACACATAACCCTATAGTAGTCTACTACTGACTACACATAACCCTATAGTAGTCTACTACTGATAACCATAACCCTATAGTAGTCTACTACTGACTACACATAACCATAACCCTATAGTAGTCTGCTACTGACTACACATAACCCTATAGTAGTCTACTACTGGCTACACATAACCCTATAGTAGTCTACTACTGACTACACATAACCCTATAGTAGTCTACTACTGACTACACATAACCATAACCCTATAGTAGTCTGCTACTGACTACACATAACCCTATAGTAGTCTACTACTGGCTACACATAACCCTATAGTAGTCTACTACTGACTACACATAACCCTATAGTAGTCTACTACTGACTACACGTAACCATAACCCTATAGTAGTCTACTACCGACTACATATAACCCTATAGTAGTCTACTGCTGACTACACATAACCCTAACCCTATAGTAGTCTACTACTGTCTACACATAACCCTATAGTAGTCTACTACTGACTACATATAACCCTATAGTAGTCTACTACTGACTACATATAACCCTATAGTAGTCTACTACTGACTACATATAACCCTATAGTAGTGTACTACTGACTACACATAACCCTATAGTAGTCTACTACTGACTACATATAACCCTATAGTAGTCTACTACTGACTACACATAACCCTAACCCTATAGTAGTCTACTACTGTCTACACATAACCCTATAGTAGTCTACTACTGACTACACATAACCATAACCCTATAGTAGTCTACTACTGACTACACATAACCCTATAGGAGTCTACTACTGACTAAATATAACCATAACCCTACAGTAGTCTAATACTGGCTACATATAACCCTATAGTAGTCTACTACTGACTACACATAACCCTATAGTAGTCTTCTACTGGCTACACATAACCCTGTAGTAGTCTACTACTGACTAAATATAACCATATGGTAGTCTACTACTGACTACACATAACCCTATAGTAGTCTACTACTGACTACACATAACCCTATAGTAGTCTACTACTGACTACACATAACCATAACCCTATAGTAGTCTACTACTGACTACACATAACCCTATAGTAGTCTGCTACTGACTACACATAACCCTATAGTAGTCTACTACTGACTAAATATAACCCTATAGTAGTCTACTACTGACTACATATAACCCTATAGTAGTCTCCTACTGACTACATATAACCCTATAGTAGTCTACTACTGACTAAATATAACCCTATAGTAGTCTACTACTGACTACACATAACCGTATAGTAATCTACTACTGACTACATATAACCCTATAGTAGTCTACTACTGACTAAATATAACCCTATGGTAGTCTGCTACTGACTACATATAACCCTATAGTAGTCTACTACTGACTACACATAACCATAACCCTATAGTAGTCTACTACTGGCTACACATAACCCTATATTAGTCTACTACTGACTACATATAACCCTATAGTAGTCTACTACTGACTACACATAACCCTATAGTAGTCTACTACTTACTACACATAACCCTAACCCTATATTAGTCTACTACTGACTACACATAACCCTATAGTAGTCTACTACTGACTACACATAACCATAACCCTATAGTAGTCTACTACCGACTACATATAACCCTATAGTAGTCTACTACTGACTACACATAACCCTATAGTAGTCTACTACTGACTACACATAACCCTAACCCTATAGTAGTCTACTACTGACTACACATAACCCTATAGGAGTCTACTACTGACTAAATATAACCATAACCCTACAGTAGTCTAATACTGGCTACATATAACCCTATAGTAGTCTACTACTGACTACACATAACCCTATAGTAGTATTCTACTGGCTACACATAACCCTGTAGTAGTCTACTACTGACTAAATATAACCATATGGTAGTCTACTACTGACTACACATAACCCTATAGTAGTCTACTACTGAATACACATAACCCTATGGTAGTCTACTACTGACTACACATAACCATAACCCTATAGTAGTCTACTACTGACTACACATAACCATAACCCTATAGTAGTCTACTACTGACTACACATAACCCTATAGTAGTCTACTACTGACTACACATAACCCTATAGTAGTCTACTACTGACTACACATAACCCTAACCCTATAGTAGTCTACTACTGACTACATATAACCCTATAGTAGTATGCTACTGAAAACACATAACCCTATAGTAGTCTACTACTGACTACACATAACCCTAACCCTATAGTAGTCTACTACTGACTACATATAACCCTATAGTAGTATGCTACTGACTACACATAACCCTATAGTAGCCTACTACTGACTAAATATAACCCTATAGTAGTCTACTACTGACTACATATAACCCTATAGTAGTCTACTACTGACTACATATAACCATATAGTAGTCTACTACTGACTACACATAACCTTATAGTAGTCTACTACTGACTACATATAACCCTATAGTAGTCTACTACTGACTAAATATAACCCTATAGTAGTCTACTACTGACTACACATAACCCTATAGTAATCTACTACTGACTACATATAACCCTATAGTAGTCTACTACTGACTACATATAACCCTATAGTAGTCTACTACTGACTACATATAACCATATAGTAATCTACTACTGACTACATATAACCCTATAGTAGTCTACTACTGACTACATATAACCCTATAGTAGTCTACTACTGACTACACATAACCCTATAGTAGTCTACTACTGACTACATATAACCCTATAGTAGTCTACTACTGACTAAGTATAACCCTATGGTAGTCTGCTACTGACTACATATAACCCTATAGTAATCTACTACTGACTACATATAACCCTATAGTAGTCTACTACTGACTAAATATAACCCTATAGTAGTCTACTACTGACTACACATAACCCTATAGTAGTCTACTACTGACTACATATAACCCTATAGTAGTCTACTACTGACTAAATATAACCCTATGGTAGTCTGCTACTGACTACATATAACCCTATAGTAATCTACTACTGACTACATATAACCCTATAGTAGTCTACTACTGACTACACATAACCATATAGTAGTCTAATACTTACTACACATAACCCTAACCCTATAGTAGTCTACTACTGACTACACATAACCCTATAGTAGTCTGCTACTGACTACACATAACCCTATAGTAGTCTACTACTGACTAAATATAACCCTATGGTAGTCTGCTACTGACTAAATATAACCCTATAGTAGACAACTACTGACTACATATAACCCTATAGTAGTCTACTACTGACTACATATAACCCTATAGTAGTCTACTACTGACTATATATAACCCTATAGTAGTCTACTACTGACTACACATAACTCTATAGTAGTCTACTACTGACTACACATAACTCTATAGTAGTCTACTACTGACTACACATAACCCTATAGTTGTCTACTACTGACTACATATAACCCTATAGTAGTCTACTACTGACTACATATAACCCTATAGTAGTCTACTACTGACTACATATAACCCTATAGTAGTCTACTACTGACTACACATAACCCTATAGTAGTCTACTACTGACTACATATAATCCTATAGTAGTCTACTACTGACTACACATAACCCTATAGTAGTCTACTACTGACTACACATAACCCTATAGTAGTCTACTACTGACTACACATAACCCTATAGTAGTCTACTACTGACTACACATAACCCTATAGTAGTCTACTACTGACTACACATAACCCTATAGTAGTCTACTACTGACTACACATAACCATAACCCTATAGTAGTCTACTACTGACTACACATAACCCTATAGTAGTCTACTACTGACTACACATAACCCTATAGTAGTCTACTTCTGACTACACATAACCCTATAGTACATTTACATTTACATTTTAGTCATTTAGCAGACGCTCTTATCCAGAGCGACTTACAGGAGCAATTAGGGTTAAGTGCCTTGCTCAAGGGCACATTTACGTCATTTAGCAGACGCTCTTATCCAGAGCGACTACAAATTGGTGCATTCACCCTATAGCCAGTGGGATAACCACTTTACAATTATACTTTTTTTTATTTTATTTTATTTTAAAAAAAATTTGGGGGGGGGGTAGAAGGATTACTTTATCCTATCCCAGGTGTTCCTTAAAGAGGTGGGGTTTCAAATGTCTCCGGAAGGTGGTGAGTGACTCCGCTGTCCTGGCGTCGTGAGGGAGCTTGTTCCACCATTGGGGTGCCAGAGCAGCGAACAGTTTTGACTGGGCTGAGCGGGAACTATGCTTCCGCAGAGGAAGGGGAGCCAGCAGGCCAGAGGTGGATGAACGCAATGCCCTCGTTGCGTTCAACTACTGACTACACATAACCCTAACCCTATAGTAGTATACTACTGACTACACATAACCCTATAGTAGTCTACTACTGACTACACATAACCCTAACCCTATAGTAGTATACTACTGGCTACACATAACCCTATAGTAGTCTACTACTGACTACACATAACCCTATAGTAGTCTACTACTGACTACACATAACCCTATAGTAGTCTACTACTGACTACACATAACCCTATAGTAGTCTACTACTGACTACACATAACCCTAACCCTATAGTAGTATACTACTGACTACACATAACCCTATAGTAGTCTACTACTGACTACACATAACCCTAACCCTATAGTAGTATACTACTGGCTACACATAACCCTATAGTAGTCTACTACTGACTACACATAACCTTATAGTAGTCTACTACTGACTACACATAACCCTATAGTAGTCTACTACTGACTACACATAACCCTATAGTAGTCTACTACTGACTACACATAACCATAACCCTATAGTAGTCAACTACTGACTACACATAACCCTATAGTAGTCTACTACTGACTACATATAACCCTATAGTAGTCTACTACTGACTACACATAACCATAACCCTATAGTAGTCCACTACTGACTACACATAACCCTATAGTAGTCTACTACTGACTACATATAACTCTATAGTAGTCTACTACTGACTACACATAACCCTATAGTAGTCTACTACTGACTACACATAACCTTATAGTAGTCTACTACTGACTACACATAACCCTATAGTAGTCTACTACTGACTACACATAACCCTATAGTAGTCTACTACTGACTACACATAACCCTATAGTAGTCTACTACTGACTACACATAACCATAACCCTATAGTAGTCAACTACTGACTACACATAACCCTATAGTAGTCTACTACTGACTACATATAACCCTATAGTAGTCTACTACTGACTACACATAACCCTATAGTAGTCTACTACTGACTACACATAACCATAACCCTATAGTAGTCCACTACTGACTACACATAACCCTATAGTAGTCTACTACTGACTACATATAACTCTATAGTAGTCTACTACTGACTACACATAACCCTATAGTAGTCTACTACTGACTACACACAACCCTATAGTAGTTTACTACTGACTACACATAACCCTATAGTAGTCTACTACTGACTACACATAACCATAACCCTATAGTAGTCTATCACTGACTACACATAACCATAACCCTATAGTAGTCTACTACTGACTACACATAACCCTATAGTAGTCTACTACTGACTACATATAACCCTATAGTAGTCTACTACTGACTACACATAACCCTATAGTAGTCTACTACTGACTACACATAACCCTATAGTAGTCTACTACTGACTACACATAACCCTATAGTAGTCTACTACTGACTACACATAACCCTATAGTAGTCTACTACTGACTACACATAACCCTATAGTAGTCTACTACTGACTACACATAACCCTATAGTAGTCTACTACTGACTACACATAACCCTATAGTAGTCTACTACTGACTACACATAACCCTATAGTAGTCTACTACTGATAACCATAACCCTATAGTAGTCTACTACTGACTACACATAACCATAACCCTATAGTAGTCTGCTACTGACTACACATAACCCTATAGTAGTCTACTACTGGCTACACATAACCCTATAGTAGTCTACTACTGACTACACATAACCCTATAGTAGTCTACTACTGACTACACATAACCATAACCCTATAGTAGTCTACTACTGACTACACATAACCCTATAGTAGTCTACTACTGACTACACATAACCCTATAGTAGTCTACTACTGACTACACATAACCCTATAGTAGTCTACTACTGACTACACATAACCCTATAGTAGTCTACTACTGACTACACATAACCCTATAGTAGTCTACTACTGACTACACATAACCCTATAGTAGTCTACTACTGACTACACATAACCCTATAGTAGTCTACTACTGATAACCATAACCCTATAGTAGTCTACTACTGACTACACATAACCATAACCCTATAGTAGTCTGCTACTGACTACACATAACCCTATAGTAGTCTACTACTGGCTACACATAACCCTATAGTAGTCTACTACTGACTACACATAACCCTATAGTAGTCTACTACTGACTACACATAACCATAACCCTATAGTAGTCTGCTACTGACTACACATAACCCTATAGTAGTCTACTACTGGCTACACATAACCCTATAGTAGTCTACTACTGACTACACATAACCCTATAGTAGTCTACTTCTGACTACACATAACCCTATAGTAGTCTACTACTGACTACATATAACCTTATAGTAGTCTACTACTGACTACACATAACCCTATAGTAGTCTACTACTGACTACATATAACCCTATAGTAGTCTACTACTGACTACACATAACCCTATAGTAGTCTACTACTGACTACACATAACCATAACCCTATAGTAGTCTACTACCGACTACATATAACCCTATAGTAGTCTACTACCGACTACACATAACCCTTTAGTAGTCTACTACTGACTACACATAACCATAACCCTATAGTAGTCTACTACCGACTACACATAACCCTATAGTAGTCTACTACTGACTACACATAACCATAACCCTATAGTAGTCTACTACCGACTACATATAGCCCTATAGTAGTCTACTGCTGACTACACATAACCCTAACCCTATAGTAGTCTACTACTGTCTACACATAACCCTATAGTAGTCTACTACTGACTACACATAACCCTAACCCTATAGTAGTCTACTACTGTCTACACATAACCCTATAGTAGTCTACTACTGACTACACATAACCATAACCCTATAGTAGTCTACTACTGACTACACATAACCCTAACCCTATAGTAGTCTACTACTGACTACACATAACCCTATAGTAGTCTTCTACTGGCTACACATAACCCTAACCCTATAGTAGTCTACTACTGACTACACATAACCATAACCCTATAGTAGTCCACTACTGACTACACATAACCCTATAGTAGTCTACTACTGACTACATATAACCCTATAGGAGTCTACTACTGACTAAATATAACCATAACCCTACAGTAGTCTAATACTGGCTACATATAACCCTATAGTAGTATGCTACTGACTACACATAACCCTATAGTAGTATTCTACTGACTAAATATAACCATATGGTAGTCTACTACTGACTACACATAACCCTATAGTAGTCTACTACTGACTACACATAACCCTATAGTAGTCTACTGCTGACTACATATAACCCTATAGTAGTCTACTACTGACTACACATAACCCTATAGTAGTCTACTACTGACTACACATAACCCTAACCCTATAGTAGTATACTACTGGCTACACATAACCCTATAGTAGTCTACTACTGGCTACACATAACCCTATAGTAGTCTACTTCTGACTACATATAACCCTATAGTAGTCTACTACTGACTACACATAACCCTATAGTAGTCTACTACTGGCTACACATAACCCTATAGTAGTCTACTACTGACTAAATATAACCATATGGTAGTCTACTACTGACTACTTATAACCATAACCCTATAGTAGTCTACTACTGACTAAATATAACCCTATAGTAGTCTACTACTGACTACATATAACCCTATAGTAGTCTCCTTCTGACTACATATAACCCTATAGTAGTCTACTACTGACTACATATAACCCTATAGTAGTCTAATACTGAATAAATATAACCCTATGGTAGTCTGCTACTGACTACATATAACCCTATAGTAATCTACTACTGACTACCTATAACCCTATAGTAGTCTACTACTGACTACACATAACCCTATAGTAGTCTACTACTTACTACACATAACCCTAACCCTATAGTAGTCTACTACTGACTACACATAACCCTATAGTAGTCTGCTACTGACTACACATAACCCTATAGTAGTCTACTACTGACTACATATAACCATATAGTAATCTACTACTGACTACACATAACCCTATAGTAGTCTACTACTGACTACACATAACCCTATAGTAGTCCACTACTGACTACACATAACCCTATAGTAGTCTACTACTGACTAAATATAACCCTATGGTAGTCTGCTACTGACTAAATATAACCCTATGGTAGTCTACTACTGACTAAATATAACCCTATGGTAGTCTACTACTGACTACATATAACCCTATAGTAGTCTACTACTGACTATATATAACCCTATAGTAGTCTACTACTGACTACACATAACCCTATAGTAGTCTACTACTGACTACACATAACCCTATAGTAGTCTACTACTGACTACATATAACCCTATAGTAGTCTACTACTGACTACACATAACCCTATAGTAGTCTACTACTGACTACACATAACCCTATAGTAGTCTACTACTGACTACACATAACCCTATAGTAGTCTACTACTGACTACACATAACCCTATAGTAGTCTACTACTGACTACACGTAAATCTAACCCCTCCTTCATCTCCAGCAGTGTTAACACTGTATAGTACCAGTGCATGGGAAATCACCCCTGTTTATTCCATGAGATTAAACCTGCAAAATGCTTCTTCTCAGTGTACTTTCCTCCTTGATTAGTTAAGGAGTCTTTGCAGCAGGTCTTTCCAGACCTGCAGAGTGAGTGAGGACATGGGTTATTTTGTTCGTTGCTCTTTGATTTGTTGAATTGCTCCTTTTGTCTGCGCTTCAGTCGACATGAAGACAGGGGCTAATAAAGCATTCACATTGATATACGCTGCTACGCTATTCTCCAGCCCAGTCTGCCAGTGTTTTTAATATTCACTGGGTCTGTGTGTTACTGTGGTAGAAAACCTACCTTCAGAAAGTATTCATACCCCTTGACTTATTCCACATTTTTGTTGTGTTGCAGCCTGAATTCAAAATTGATTTAAATATTTTTTCTCTCTCACCCATCTAAACACAATGCCCCATAATGACAAAGTGAAAACATGTTTCTCGATTTGTTTGGTAATTTATTGAAAATGATATTCAGAAATATCTCATTTACATAAGTATACACACCCATGAGTCAATATTTTTTAGAAGTACCTTTGGCAGTGATTACAGCTGTGAGTCTTTCTGGGTAAGTCTCTAAGAACTTTCCACACCTGGATTGTGCAACATTTGTCCATTATTCTTTTCCAAATTCTTCAAGCTCTTTCAAATAGGTTGTTGATCATTGCTAGACAGACATTTTCAGCTATTGCCATATATTTTCAAGTAGGTTTAAGTCGAAACTGTAACTCGGCCACTCAGGAAAATGTACAGTCTTCTTGGTAAGCAACTCCAGTGTAGATTGGCCTTGTGTTTTAGGTTATTGTCCTGCTAAAAGGTAAATTCCTCTCCCAGTGTCTGGTGGAAAGCAGACTGAACCAGGCTTTCCTCTAGGATTTTGCCGGAGCTTAGCTCCATTCCTTTTCTTTTTATCCTGAAAAACTCCCCAGTCCTTAATGATTACAAGCATAACCATAACATGATGCAGCCACCACTATGCTTGAAAATATGGAGAGTGGTACTCAGTAATATGTTGTATTGGATTTGCCCCAAACATAACACTTAGTATTCAGGACAAAAAGTTAATTGCTTTGACACATTTTTTGCAGTATTACTTTAGTGCCTTGTTGCAAACAGGATGCATGTTTTGGAATATTTTTTATTCTGTACAGGCTTCCTTCTTTTCACTCTGTCAATTAGGTTAGTATTGTGGCGTAACTACAACGTTGTTGATCCATCCTCAGTTCTCTCCTATCACATCCATTAAACCCTGTAACTGTTTTAAAGTCACCATTGGCCTCATGATGAAATCCCTGAGAGGTTTCCTTCCTCTCCGGCAACTGAGTTAGGGAGGACGCCTGTATCTTTGTAGTGACTGGGTGTATTGATACACCATCCAGTGTAATTAATAATTTCCCCATGCTGAAAGGGATATTCAATGTCTGCTTTTTGTATTTGTACCCATCTACCAATAGGTCCCCTTCTTTGCAAGACATTACTCCACAGAGTGAGTCCATGCAACTTATTGTGTGACTTGTTAAGCACATTTTTATTCCTGAACTTATTTATGCTAGCCATATCAAAGGGGTTGAATACATATTGACTCAAAACATTTCAGCTTTTAATTTTTTTATTAAGAGTAATAGATAACTAAACATAATTCCACTTTGACATTATGGGGTATCGTGTGTAGGCCAGTGACACAAAAAAAAGAAGCAATTAAAATCCATTTAAAATTCAGACTATAACACAACAAAATGTGGAAAAAGTCAAGGGGTGTGAATACTTTCTGAAGGCACTGTTTTTGATGGTTGTATCGCTCCACCGTTTGTGATTTTAACGGACCTTAAAGTGATATTCACATCACGTAAGGGTCCTTTAACAATGGTCTCAGTGGGTCTATCTTGGGTGGCTTTGTCATCTCTGTTTGTTTCACCGTTACAGGGATCTAGGATCACATGTCATTGTTTGAAGAAGTAAAACAATGATTTTCATCTGGTTGTTGTTTTAGGTGGTAATTATCCCTGAGTGAAGCTGTGCTTACTGCAGGCTTTATAGAAACAGGGATTTTCGTCTGGTTGTTATAGAAACGGGGAACGGAGAAAACAATGACTGGCAAAACGAGAGAAACCTTTTGGATGGTGGTTCTCCGTGACATGACTTAAGAACACAAGTCTCCCGAGTGGCGCAGTGGTCTAAGGCACTGCATCGCAGTGCTACCTGTGTCACTAGAGATCCTGGTTCGAATCCAGGCTCTGTCGTAGCCGGCCGCGACCGGGAGACCCATGGGGTGGCGCACAATTGGCCCAGGGTAGGGGAGGGAATGGCCGGCAGGGATGTAGCTCAGTTGGTAGAGCATGGTGTTTGCAACGCCAGGGTTGTGGGTTTGATTCCCACGGGGGGTATAAAAAATAATGTATGCACTAACTGTAAGTCGCTCTGGATAAGAGCGTCTGCTAAATGACTAAAATGTAAATGTAAATGTAAACATTGTGTCAACCAGAATAATGCTGGCAAATGTCTTTTGAACTGAATGATAAACATTTGCTGCGTTGTACCACTAAAAATACACAACACACTGGAGAACTTGAATGCTAGAAGTAAAAGGCAGTAGCAGCCTAACTATCAGAAATTGTGCTGTGGATGTTCTGTGGGATAAAGACATAAGGAGATCTAAGACTATGAGGAGATGGAATTCCAAACTGCTTTCTCACCTTGATAAATTGAGGAGATAAAATTCCAAACTGCTTTCTCACCTTGAAAAATTGAGGAGATTTCTGATTTGATTTATTAGGATCCCCATTAGCCGACGTCAATGGCGACAGCTAGTCTTACTGGGGTCCGACACATAATGAAAAATACATTTCAGACAGAATACTTTACAATTTACATACATTTAAAAACATTAATGTAGTGTGTGTATGCATCTACAGTGGGGAAAAAAGTATTTAGTCAGCCACCAATTGTGCAAGTTCTCTCACTTAAAAAGATGAGAGAGGCCTGTAATTTTCATCATAGGTACACGTCAACTATGACAGACAAATTGAGAAAAAAAAATCCAGAAAATCACATTGTAGGATTTTTAATGAATTTATTTGCAAATTATGGTGGAAAATAAGTATTTGGTCACCTACAAACAAGCAAGATTTCTGGCTCTCACAGACCTGTAACTTCTTCTTTAAGAGGCTCCTCTGTCCTCCACTCGTTACCTGTATTAATGGCACCTGTTTGAACTTGTTATCAGTATAAAAGACACCTGTCCACAACCTCAAACAGTCACACTCCAAACTCCACTATGGCCAAGACCAAAGAGCTGTCAAAGGACACCAGAAACAAAATTGTAGAACTGCACCAGGCAGGGAAGACTGAATCTGCAATAGGTAAGCAGCTTGGTTTGAAGAAATCAACTGTGGGAGCAATTATTAGGAAATAGAAGACATACAAGACCACTGATAATCTCCCTCGATCTGGGGCTCCACACAAGATCTCACCCCGTGGGGTCAAAATGATCACAAGAACGGTGAGCAAAAATCCCAGAACTACACGGGGGGACCTAGTGAATGACCTGCAGAGAGCTGGGACCAAAGTAACAAAGCCTACCATCAGTAACACACTACGCCGCCAGGGACTCAAATCCTGCAATGCCAGACGTGTCCCCCTGCTTAAGCCAGTACATGTCCAGGCCCGTCTGAAGTTTGCTAGAGTGCATTTGGATGATCCAGAAGAGGATTGGGAGAATGTCATATGGTCAGATGAAGGAGATCTGCATGGAGGAATGGGCCAAAATACCAGCAACAGTGTGTGAAAACCTTGTGAAGACTTACAGAAAACGTTTGACCTGTGTCATTGCCAACAAAGGGTATATAACAAAGTATTGAGAAACTTTTGTTATTGACCAAAAACTTATTTTCCACCATAATTTGCAAATAAATTCATTAAAAATCCTACAATGTGATTTTCTGGATTATTTTTTCTCATTTTGTCTGTCATAGTTGACGTGTACCTATGATGAAAATTACAGGCCTCTCTCATCTTTTTAAGTGGGAGAACTTGCACAATTGGTGGCTGACTAAATACTTTTTTCCCCCACTGTATCAGTTACACATACATGTCAGTACATACACACAACAAGTAGGTCACATGGGGGAGAGGCGTTGTGCTGTGAGGTGTTGCTTTATTTGTGTTTTGAAACCAGGTTTGCTGTTCACTTGCGCTATATAAGATGGAAGGGAGTTCCATGCACTCATGGCTCTGTATAATACTGTATTTTTCTTGAATTTGTTCTGGAGCTGGGAGCTGTGAATAGACCCCTGGTGGCATGTCTGGTGGGGTAAGTGTGTGTGTCAGTGCTGTGTGTAAACTGACTATGCAAACAATTTGGAATTTCCAAAACATTGCTTCTTTTAAAAACAATAAGTGACGCATGCCAGTCTCTCTTAGCCAAGAGAGACTGGCATGCATAGTATTAATATTAGCCCTCTGATTACAATGAAGAGCAAGACGTGCAGCTCTGTTCTGGGTCAGCTGCAGCTTAACTAAGTATTTTCTTGCAGCACTTGACCATATGACTGGACAATAATCAAGATAAGATTAAACTAGAGCCTCCAGGACTTGCTTTGTGGTGTCAAAAAAGCAGAGCATCTCTTTATTACGGACAGACCTTTCCCCATCTTTACAACCATTGAATCAATATGTTTTGACCATGACAGTTTACAATCTAAGGTAACACCAAGTAATTTAGTCTCCTCAACTTGTTCAACAGCCACACCATTCATTACCAGATTCAGCTGAGGTCTAGAATTTACGGAATGATTTGTACCAAGTACAATGCTCTTAGTTTTAGAGATGTTTAGGACCAGTTTATTACTGGCCACCCATTCCAAAACGGACTGCAACTCTTTGTTAAGGGTTTCAGTGACTTCATTAGCTGTGCTAGCTGATGCATATATGGTTGAATCATCAGCATACATGGACACACATGCTTTGTTTAATGCCAGTGGCAGGTCATTGGTAAAAATAGAAAAGAGTAAAGGGCCTAGAGAGCTGCCCTGCAGTACACCACACTTTACATGTTTGTCATTAGAGAAGCTTCCATTAAAGAAAACCCTTTGAGTTCTATTAGATAGATAGCTCTGAATCCACGATATGGCAGAGGTTGAAAAGCCATAACTCATACGTTTTCTCAACAACAGGTTATGGTCAATAATATCAAAGGCTGCACTGATTGAATTCCCAGACCGCTTTCTCACCTTGATAAATTGCCTCCCATTAAAAGATTGCCTTTTAAATGTTCACATTCAGTGCGCCCTCATTCCGCTAAAGATATTTTCTCCACAAGGAAAGTAGCATGGTTAAATTCTTTACATTGAAGGGTGGGAAAAGTGTCATGGCCAGTCCTTTGTAATGTGCTCTGAAAGGGATTGCATGAAGAGAGGACGAGCCAAAAAAGACGACTAGAGAAATAAAGAAAGAGTAGACAGAGGATAATGCACGTAGGAACGATGATCCCAGATAATCAACTTGTGAATTTTCAATGGCCCATTACTGGCAACACTCCCATCTGTTGTTCAGAGCACAGCGGACACATTGATGAACCACCCACCACGTCCCACCCCCCAAAATTTAATTCTTATCCCCCCAGCCCAGCCTCCAAGTCTCTATGGGACGAAGTTCCCCCAGAACAGAGGAGGGGTATGGGGAATAGGCAGGGAAGGGGACTCACTACAGAAATAACAGGCTGATTGCACAGATGGCATTGTCAATTATCAGTACCAATGAATCCCCAGTTAAATGTGATATCTTAACCTGCGTTGGGTCCCATTCAGCGGGATACACATAGACCCATATGGCTAGGAGACCTAGCAGAGAGCCAACCAACCTCCACAAACACACACACACACACACACACACACGGGCATGCACACACAACACCTCTCCTACTAATTGACATGTTTCTTTGACACGTCTAGCCAGCTTCCAGGAGATACCATATTGTACAAAGTAGAAAATAGTACAAAGAAAAGAAAAACCTTTGAATGAGTAGGTGTGTCCAAACTTTTGACTTGTACTGTATATGCCCATAGTGGTACAGTTCTATTAGAACTATTATTAGGAGAGTCTGATAGTCAAAACAGAAGACAATTAAACACTTGACGTGTGCTACTGAGGGCACAGTGCGTAGGTTTTACTGTTGAAGAATGGAGCTATAAGTTGAAGGATGGAACTTTAAGTTGAAGGATGGAACTATAAGTTGAAAATGGAACTTTAAGTTGAAGGATGAAACTATAAGTTGAAGGATGGAACTATAAGTTGAAGAATGGAACTTTAAGTTGAAGGATGGAACTATAAGTTGAAAATTGGAACTTTTAAGTTGAAGGATGGAACTATAAGTTGAAGGATGGAACTATAAGTTGAAGGATGGAACTATAAGTTGATGAATGGAACTTTAAGTTGAAGGATGGAACTATATAATATGCCATTTAGCAGACGCTTTTATCCAAAGCGACTTACAGTCATGTGTGCATACATTTTTACGCATGGGTGGTCCCGGGGATCGAACCCACTACCCTGGCGTTACAAGCACCATGCTCTACCAATTGAGCTACAGAGGACCACCTATAAGATGAAGAATGGAGCTATAAGTTGAAGGATGGAACTATAAGTTGAAGGATAGACCTATAAGTTGAAGGATGGAACTATAAGTTGAAGGATGGAACTATAAGTTGAAGGATGGAACTATAAGTTGAAGGATGGAGCTATAAGTTGAAGGATGGCGCTATAAGTTGAAGGATGGAACTATAAATTGAAGGATGGAACTATAAGTTGAAGAATGGAACTTAATTATTAAGATATTCAGTTCTCATTATGCACTTTAGACTAATAACTGAAATTATCATTACAAAGTCGATAGAAATTAATGATATACACAATGTGATTGAAATAATCCTTGACGCTTAAGGGAAATACTAACTGATCACAATAACACCCCTGGGGAGTCTGGTGGGACTTCACTGTATGTCTGATAGCCACTGGCATAATGCAGTTTCTCTGATTTGAAAAATAAATATTCAATACAACAGCATACTAATCAGCAACCAATTTATTATTTTTTTATATACAACCGTCCTGTATATCCTACCTGAACCTGCATGACTTGAGCCGTCCTCGCGCTCTCTCCCAGCTTGGATAGAAAGCTGTTGTGCGTAAAACCAGTCTCTTAATGCCAAATAATACAGTCAGTCCACCCTCAAAACACTAGCTTACTAGGGATTGTTTCATTAGGTAGTGTAGCCTACTACCTATAACTATACAGTATTTAGCTGCTATTTATAAAAACTTTTGTAAAAAATTACATGTCAAATAGCCTAACAATGAGAAAAACAGTAGTCGGTTTGAGGATAAATTCAGCCATTATTTATTGTTGAACTCACTGGGTTTTGTCTGGCTAATAGTCTACACAAACAGGCTTCAATCAAGATAAATTAAATGTAATCAAATTTAAATAAAATCCAACTTGAGAGGGTTCCCTGGTCCTCTGAAGTCCTTTCACCACGGCCTGTAGGTCCAGGTTGCGGGCCCGACGGTTTTTGATACAGAGTGTATTGCCAACCCGGACAGCCTTTTCTGAGACATTGTGCATTATATGTCCATTGCGCTGCACACAATTTAAACTAAGTCTTGGATGATGCATGGCAAGATACAGCATACCAGAGATAAAGGACTGTTGATATGGCAACCACACAAGTCAAACGCCAGTTCACCAGTATGAATGAAAAAAACAACCCGTTTTTTTTTTTTTTTTGGAGCACTCAAGAACTGTTGTCCGCTAAAGATGATCATCTGTTTGCATCTGTCAATTTATTGGCTTTCAAGTATCCGGACAACCTGTCCCCAGAGTTTCCTATAGCCTATAGTTCATATCTTTTCGTAACGTTTTTTCGAATGAGAGGCTCAATTAACCTTTTACTGTAGTGGGATAAATCAGGGTCACACAGAGTGTTTCTTGGTAGTCTTAAACAAATCTCCTTTGAAATAAAAGTATACACCTCACACACATGGTTATGGGCTTTAAGAAAATAAGACACCTGTACCATGTCAGATATAGAGTTGAAATGTATTAAATAATGAGGTTTTATCCCATTATTACACTTTATATACATCACAGAAAACTGAAATATAACAAAATTATTTAAAAATAATGTTTATAAATTATGAAAAATATGAATAACATTCCAACCATGAGACCACTAGAGGGCGATTTGGTCATTTGACTGCAGAAAAGGGTTTAGAAATGTTGCATAACTGCTGTATTTCAAGCACCACTCCATTCTGCCCAGTTTCCCGGATGTTTCTATGGCAATCAAGCGGTTTCTAACCATCCCCGCACCTGTCGATTCTGCGGAGAGATCGTTTTCTAGGGAGTCACTGCTGATGACACCACTGTTCGCTGGCTTTAGCTGGATATCTATTTCTAACTTTGTACTCCTACCTACACGTGCTCCTCATATCATACTTTCCCTCCCCTTCTGATAATAGAGATTCTTCTTCTTATTGCTTACTGACTTGAATGCAATCTAATTCCCTGCTGTTAACATGTGTAGGCGTCCAAGCATGAACAACACAGAATCAAGTGACCCATAGAAAAGTGGAAACCTCAGGTTTTGTGTTGTGTTGAATCTCTCTCTCTCTCTCTCTCTCTCTCTCTCT